>NC_053026.1:183534907-183676131 GCF_003073215.2 Triticum urartu | reverse complement strand
AAGTGAGGCACTTGGTAATGCTGATTTCAGGGACTTAGCATTTCCACTAAGTCCTTGAGCTGTTTATCTCATATGGCCATATGTTCATGTTGTTTCCTAGTGATCCGTGCCTCTTTTGAGGATGATCAGTAAGGATGTTTTGTTAATATTGTAGTGCTCTATCCATCCATGTCTTTGTTTGCAATTATGGAGCACCCTAGCTTGAGTCAATCGAACTCTACTTTTGCTACTTTGTGAATCTGGGCAGATTGTCTACTTGTTAGCGATTTTGCCGAGGATGTTGTAGTTGATCCGTGCATGCTATGCTATTGTTCTTGCCATGTCTAGCTTGCATTTTGTGTATTCTTGATGGTTGTATGCTTAGCTTGTCATGAATTGCTCCGTAATGAGTGCATCGAGCTCGTAAACATGCCTACTTGATATCTGTTTCAGCATGCTCCAGTTTTCACTAAGTCTGAGAACTGATTATGTTTTTGCCATGTTCACATGCTTGCAATTGTATTTTATGATCCCTTCTGGCTCAAGGTCACTAAGGGACTTTTGTTAATATCTTTGAGTAGCTCCATGCCATGCTTTACTTTGCCATGTTCAGGTCCTGTAGCATGTAGTTTTGTTGCTCCGAAGAGTGCTATCTGATCTGAAATTCCAGACAAGTGTTAATTTCACTAAGTCTGAGATCTGTTTACCATATGCATTTTTGCCATGCTTGTTTGTACCTGTTAATGGATGATTTGGCCGTAGCTCAGTGCTAGACTTTTGTTAAGCATCTTAAATGCATCCCTGCCATGTATTTTGTTGTCATGTTTGGGTGCTGTAGCATGTTCATCTTGTTGCATTTAGATGGCTACTTGCTGTAAATTGCAGACCTGTGTCATGTTTGAATCGCTTGCCATTTCCAAACCGTAACTCCGATTCCGGCGTTCTTTATATCGTTTTCAAGCGATTTCACCTCATCTTTCCAGTGGCACACTTGGATTCCCAAGTTGAGGCCAGGTTCATGCATCCCTTGTCAAATCTTGCATATGCATCCCGCATCGCATCCTGCATTGCATACCATGTTTGCATCATATTGTCTGATCCTTGCACGTGGTTGATTGTGTTCCATTTGCTTGTTTGTCTTGTTTGGGTAGAGCCGGGAGACGATTTCTCTAACGAGGAGCCCGTTGATTTTGCTTTCGAGGATCCAGTCAACTCTGACAGCTTTGCAGGCAAGATGATCATACCCTCGAAATCACTACTATCTTTGCTTTGCTAGATGCTCGCTCTTTTGCTATGCCAATGCTACGATGCCTACCACTTGCTTTCAAGCCTCCCAAATTGCCATGTCAAACCCTCTAACCCACCATGTCCTAGCAAACCGTTGTTTGGCTATGTTCCCGCTTTGCTCAGCCCCTCTTATAGCGTTGCTAGTTGCAGGTGAAGATTGGAGACCGTTCCTTGTTGGAATATTATTTAGTTGTTGGGATATCATTATATTATCTTGTTATCTTAATGCATCTATATACTTGGTAAAGGGTGGAAGGCTCGGCCTCTCGCCTAGTGTTTTGTTCCACTCTTGCCGCCCTAGTTTCCGTCATATCGGTGTTATGTTCCCAGATTTTGCGTTCCTTACGCGGTTGGGTTATAATGGAAACCCCTTGATAGTTCGCCTTGATTAAAGCTTTTCCAGCAATGGCCAACCTTGGTTTTACCATTTGCCACCTAGCCTCTTTTTCCCTTGGGTTTCCGGAGCCCGAGGGTCATCTTATTTAAACCCCCCCGGGCCAGTGCTCCTCTGAGTGTTGGTCCGACCGAGTAGACTGCGGGGCCACCTCGGGGCAACTTGAGGGTTGGGTTTACTCGTAGGATGTCTCATCTGAGTGTGCCCTGAGAACGAGATATGTGCAGCTCCTATCAGGATTTGTCGGCACATTCGGGCGGTGTTGCTGGACTTGTTTTAACCTGTCGAAGTGTCTTGAAGAACCGAGATACCGAGTCTGATCGAAACGTCTCGGGAGGAGGTCTATTCCTTCGTTGACCGTGAGAGCTTGTCATGCGCTAAGTTGGGACTCCCCTGCAGGGATTTGAACTTTCGAAAGCCGTGCCCGCGGTTATGGGCAGATGGGAATTTGTTAATGTCCGGTTGTAGATAACTTGAACCTTAACTTAATTAAAATGAATCAACTGAGTGTGTTACCGTGATGGCCTCTTCTCGGCGGAGTCCGGGAAGTGGACACGGTGTTGGAGTAATGCTTGCGCAGGTTGCTCTCTAGTTTCTCGCTCGCGCTTTGCCTCCTCTTCTCGCTCTCTTTTGCGAACAGGATAGCCATCACATATGCTAGTCACTTGCTGCAACTCCACTTATATTTTTACCATGCCTTACCTATAAGCTTAAATAGTCTTGATCGCGAGGGTGCGAGATTGCTGAGTCCCTGTGGCTCACAGATTACTATTACACCAGATGCAGGGCCTGATGATTCCGCTCCAGGTGACGCGCTCGAGCTCAAGTGGGAGTTTGACGAGGACTCTCAACGATACTATGTTTCCTTTCCTGATGATCAGTAGTGGTGCCCAGTTGGGGGTGATCGGGACCGCGTCACATGTTGGGTTATCTTCTATTTTGGCGCCGTAGTCGGGCCATGAGTGTTTGGATGATGTAATGTTATTTATGTACCTTGATTGACGTGGCGAGTGTAAGCCAACTATGTTATGTCCCCTTTTATTATCTATATTACATGGGATGTTGTGAAGATTGCCTAACTTGCGACATATGCCTTCAATGCGATTATGCCTCTAAGTCGTGCCTCGACACGTGGGAGATATAGTCGCATCGAGGGTGTTACAAGTTGGTAATCAAAGCCTTCCCCGACCTTAGGAGCCCCCACTGATTGATCGTTTTTAGCGGCCGAGTTGTGTCTAGAAAAATGTTTTGAGTCATTTAGGAATTATATATCGGAGAGTTTAGGAATTCTTTTTACTTCCCAGTCTCCTCATTGCTCTGGTAAGGCATCCTGACGTAGAGTTTTGACTCTTCTCTTCTCAAATTTCACTAAATTTTTTTTAGGATCACGCGGGAATCTTGGAATCGTTCCGATGGTTTTATGACGAGAACATTTTCTTGGTGCCTCCTGTCAGGGGTTTTGTGGAAGTGTCCCGGGGAGTTGAGCTCTGAGGTGTTGTCGTCATAATTTTATCGTTGCAGTTCTGGAATACCTGAGTTTAGTACGCCGACATCGAAAATCTCTTTTATGCAGTTCGTTGGTGAGATAACCTCGACGCCACCTAGTACTGGGGCGGGACTTCGGGAGTATCGCCATAACTTGTATAACGGATGCTTTTCGAAGGTTGAGGTAGATGGTTTCCGAAGTTTTTTCTCGGTTATGTGTTGAAGGATGGATATAGCTGGATGTAGGATTTGCTAGATTTGGGTGAGATATTATGCTTCCCCTGTATCCCCAACACGTGATTGCATAACCGGAAAGGTTCGAGAGTTTCATAGGTGGGAATTCTTGTAGCTCTAGTTTCTTCTTCCACGGATATTGGTTTGAGATTGGGATTTCTTACCGATTATTCGTTCTTGATCCATACCTTGTTGATTTATTTCTCTACCTAAATTCTACGTGGCTTCTCAATTTATGGATATGTGACCATTTCAAGAGGAATGCATTCGTTCGTTTTGTTCGGATGTGAAGACTATATGTTGCAATTTTCATTCCGTTGGATTCAGCTTCATTTTATCTGTCTATGTGCTAACGGTGGTCAACCTCTTCAGGATGGCTCCCGCTAAGAGCATCAATCAGAATCAGAATCAAGATCCGCCACCACCTCCACCTCCACCTCCTCCGGAGGCATGGCAAGCTGTGATGGCCGCAACCAATGCAAACACACAGTTGATCATGCAAATTCTCCAAGAGCGCAATCAAGGCAACCAAGGGAACCAAGGCAACAATCAGAATCACTTTGCTACACTCAACCAGTTCCTTGCTAACGGGCTAAAGACTTTCAGCAATTGTGTTGAGGCAACCGATGCTAACGATTGGCTCGTGGATCTGTGCAAGCATTTCGAGTGCAGTAAAGTCAGGCCTGAGGACTTTGTCAAGTTCGCTTCCTTCCAACTCAAAGATCAAGCTGCAGAATGGTTCCAGCAGTACAAGGATTCCAGAGGTGGACGTGTTATTACTTGGGATGAATTCCATCAAGATTTCAGAGCTCACCATATTCCCCAGAGCGTGGTCGAAAGCAAGCGTGAGGAATTCCGCAACCTGAAACAAGGCTCTTTGTCTGTCTATGACTACAACAAGTTGTTTCAGAAGCTCGCCCACTTTGCCAAGCAGGACGTACCTGATGAGAAGAGCATGATATACCAGTTCAGGGGTGGTCTCAGAGAAGAAATCCAGCTAGCTCTTGTTCTCTTTGAGCCCTTGAGATATGATGAGTTCTACAACATGGCATTGAAGCAAGAGGCCGCTCAACTGAGGTGTGATGCTTCCAAGAAGCGAGTCAGAGACACTACTCCTTCGTCCTCTACTCAAGTGGCCAAGCAGCAGAAGTTTTGGCTTCCTCCTCCTCTGTTCCAACAGCCGTATCAGCAGAAGAGCAAAGGTGGCAGTGGATCTTCCCACCCCCCCAACCCTGGCTTTCAGAACAAGACTTCGTCTCAAGCTCCAAGATCGAGTGCTCCGTATCACCGTCCGCTTTCAGAGGTCACGTGCAACAAGTGCCAACAAAAGGGTCACTATGCCAACAAGTGCTTCAACCAGAGGCGTCTTCCTCCTCCTCCTATGAGATCGGCAAGTACAGCTGTGGTCAAGCATAACCCCAAGCATGCCAAGGTCAACTTGCTGAATGCATCCCAGGCAGAGGACTCATCAGATGTGATCATGGGTAACCTTCCTGTTAACGATGTTCCTCCAAGAGTACTTTTTGATACTGGTGCATCACATTCTTTCTTGTCATGCCCTTTTGCATCGAAGCACAATGTTGATACTGAGACCATGCCCAAAGTCATGCAAGTTGTTTCTCCCGGCAAGCTTTTGACTTCTAGTTTGGTTGCTCCCGATATCTCTATCACGTTGGGCGATTACAAGTTTCTTTCTTCTCCGGTGGTTCTTGGTAACTCGGATATTGATCTTATTCTCGGAATGGATTGGCTTTCTAAGCACAAGGCGCATCTTGATTGTGCAGCCAAGCAGATTCAATTGACTCATTCGTCTGAGGATGTAATTGTCTTTGCCGCTTGTGACGATACCATCCGTCTGTTTTCTCTCAATGAGAAGGGTGAACTCGATGCCATCTCGCAAATTCCAGTCGTTTGCAAATATCAAGACGTCTTTCCAGAAGAGCTTCTAGGAATGCCTCCGCACCGGCCAGTTGAATTCGTAATTGATCTTGAGCCCGGTACAGAACCTGTGTGCAAGCGTCCTTACAAGCTCGGACCTGAAGAGTTGAAGGAGCTGAAGAAGCAACTCAATATTCAAGAGAGAATGGGTCTCATCCGGCCTAGTTCTTCTCCGTGGGGTTGTGGTGTTCTTTTTGTGAAGAAGAAGGATGGAATGGACCGACTTTGTGTTGATTACCGTCCATTGAACAACAAGACCATCAAGAACAAATACCCACTTCCCAACATCAATGAGCTGTTCGAACAACTCAAAGGTGCCCAAGTATTCTCCAAGCTTGATCTCCGTATGGGTTATCATCAGATTCGAATCCGCCAGCAAGATATTCCCAAGACGGCTTTCAGGACAAGCTATGGTTCATACGAATACACTGTCATGTCTTTTGGCCTCGTCAACGCTCCTCCGACTTTCTCTCGCATGATGAACTTCATCTTCAACGCCTACACCAATGACTTTGTTTTGATCTATCTCGACGACATTCTGGTTTTCTCGAAGAACAAGGAAGATCATGCCAAGCACTTGCGTTTGGTACTCGATAAGCTGAGGGAACATCAGTTCTACGCCAAGTTCTCCAAGTGCGAATTTTGGCTCAATGAGGTTCTTTATCTTGGTCATATCATCTCTGCCAAGGGCATTGCGGTGAATCCTGAGAAGGTGTCTGCAATTGTGAATTGGGAACCTCCTCAGAACGTGAATCAACTCCGTAGCTTCCTCTGTCTCGCAAGCTACTGCCGAAGATTCGTTGAAAACTTTTCCAAGATCGCGAAGCCTCTCTCAAATCTTCTTCAGAAGCACGTCAAGTACGTTTGGTCTCCAGAGTGTGACATTGCTTTCAACACTTTGAAAGAGAAATTGATCACTGCTCCAGTTCTGACTCCGCCTGATGAATCCAAGCCGTACGAGGTCTTTTGTGATGCCTCTCTCCAAGGTCTTGGCGCAGTGTTGATGCAAGAGAAGATAGTTGTTGCTTATACCTCTCACCAGTTGAAGCCCAATGATAAGAACGACCCCACTCATGATCTTGAGTTGGCGGCAGTTGTGCATGCTCTTTTGACTTGGAGACATCTCTTATTGGGAAGAAAAGTGGACATCTTCACTGATCACAAGAGTCTCAAGTACATCTTCACTCAGCCTAATCTCAACCTCAGGCAAACTCGATGGGTCGAAATGATTCAATTGTATAATCCGAGTATCGAGTATACTCCAGGCAAGGCCAATGTGATTGCTGACGCATTAAGCAGAAAGGCTTATTGCAACAGTCTTATTCTCAAGCCTTATCAACCCGAGCTTTGTGAAGCTTTCCGCAAACTTAATCTGCAAGTTGTTCCTCAAGGTTTCCTCGCCAACCTTCAAGTCTCTCCTACCTTGGAAGATCAGATTCGCCAAGCTCAGCTTCTTGATGCTATGGTGAAAAAGGTGAAGATTGGGATTGCCAAGAGTCAACCCAAGTACAAGTGCTACCGCCTTGATGACAAGGATACTCTCTTCTTCGAGGATTGTATTGTTGTACCCAAAGGTGAACTTCGTAAAGTGATCATGAACGAGGCTCACAATTCTCTCCTCTCCATCCACCCTGGGAGTACGAAGATGTATCAGGACCTCAAGCAGGCTTATTGGTGGACTCGAATGAAGTGAGAGATTGCTCAATTCGTGAATGAATGTGATGTCTGCAGAAGAGTGAAGGCAGAACATCAAAGGCCAGCGGGTCTCCTCCAACCTCTTGCCATTCCAGAATGGAAGTTTGACCACATTGAAATGGACTTCGTGACTGGGTTTCCAAAGTCCAAGCGTGGCAATGATGCTATATTCGTTGTCATCGACAAACTCACCAAAGTGGCTCACTTTCTGCCGATCAAAGAGTCAATCACTGCAGCTCAATTGGCGGAGCTCTATACCTCTCGAATTGTCTCTCTGCACGGTATTCCACAAGTGATCTCTTCAGACCGTGGTAGCATCTTTACCTCAAAGTTTTGGGATTCTTTTCAGAAGGCCATGGGCACCAACATCCGCTTCAGTACAGCTTTCCATCCTCAAACTAGCGGTCAAGTCGAGCGTGTCAACTAGATTCTTGAAGATATGCTCAGGGCTTGTGTGATCTCCTTCGGCATGAAGTGGGAGGATTGTCTTCCATATGCTGAATTCTCCTACAACAACAGTTTTCAAGCAAGTTCGGGCAAGGCCCCATTTGAAATTCTGTATGGCAGGAAGTGCCGTACCCCTCTCAACTGGTCTGAAACCGGTGAACGTCAGCTTCTCGGTAATGACTTAATCACAGAGGCAGAGGAAATGTGCAAAGTCATTTGAGATAACCTCAAAGCAGCCCAATCCCGCCAGAAGTGCTACTATGATAGTAAGCACCGTGATTTGGCTTTTGAGATCGGAGATCATGTTTACCTCCGCGTCTCTCCTATGAAAGGTACTCGTCGCTTCGGTATCAAAGGGAAGCTTGCCCCCAGATACGTGGGACCTTTCAAGATTGTCAGCAAGAGAGGCGATCTCGCCTATCAACTCGAGCTTCCTTCAAACTTTGCAAATGTTCATGATGTGTTCCATGTCTCTCAACTCCGAAAGTGCTTCAAGACTCCTGACCGCACCATCAACTTCGAGGACATTGAGCTCCAAGAAGATCTCTCCTATCGTGAGCACCCAGTTGCTATTCTTGAAGAGACTAAACGCAAGACTCGCAACAAGTCAATCAAATTCCTCAAAGTTAAGTGGTCACACCATTCCGACCGTGAAGCTACCTGGGAACGTGAGGATCACCTCCATTCTGAATACCCGGCGTTCTTTCAGTCCTAGATCTCGGGACGAGATCCTTTCGTAGTGGTGGAGTGTTGTAACACCCCGGATATGATTTACCCAATTTGTACTCCAACTCTTGCCGTTTCCGGCGTTAAGTTATTTTATTTTCTCGGGTTCGGGTATTTGTCTCCATGTGTTGTTATCGTTGTCATGCATCTCATATCATGTCATCATGTGCATTGCATTTGCATACGTGTTCATCTCATGCATTCGAGCATTTTCCCCGTTGTCCGTTTTGCATTCCGGCGCTTCGTTCTCCTCCGGTGGTCATTTCTTGTGTGGGGATTAAACATTTCCGGATTGGACCGAGACTTGCCAAGCGGCCTTGGTTTACTACCGGTAGACCGCATGTCAAGTTTCGTATCATTTGGACGTCGTTTGATACTCCAACGGTTAACCGAAGGACCAAAAAGGCCTCGTGTGTGTTGCAGCCCAACACCACTCCAATTTGGCCCAAAACCCACCAAAACCTTCTCCATCATCTAGAGCGTTCGATCACGATCGCGTGGCTGAAAACCGCACCTCATTTGGACTCTCCTAGCTCCCTCTATGTCTATATAAAGACCCCCCCATTCCAAATCCTGGGTCTCCTCCCCCGAAACCCTAAAAATCCCAGATCCGCCGCCGCCGGACACGTCCGGACGGCACCGGACACGTCCGCCACCGCCCGCAGCCAACAAGAACTCGCCACGTGGCGCCCGCGCGCCCCACTTCGCCGCCGCCGCCCGAGGCCCGCCAGGCCCGTGGGAGGCCCTCCCGGGCCCAGCCGCCAGCGCCGTCCCACGCCTCCTCTTCTCTGACGCCGTCCGCCCGAGTCCGCCGGCCGCCGCTCTGCAGCACCTCGTCGCCGGCGACGTCAAATCCGTGACTCCGGCCGCCACCCGCGCCGGATTCCCACGCCCACGGTGCCCCGCGCCCACCGCCCTCCTCCGCAAGGCCACCGCGCCGGATCCGCGGCTCCGGCGAGCCCTCGCGGCCACTCCGGCCGTCCCCGCGTCAACCACCTCGCCGGAGCTACAGTGGCCGTCGGCGTTCCTCGGTTCGCGTGCCACCCAACGAACCCTAGATCTGTGATTCGGTTGACTTCTTCCCCTCTCATTATTTTTTTCGCATACTTTGACCTGTGATATCTCCGCATCCGTAGCTCCGTTTTGGGCATATAGCATATCAAAATGTTTGTCTCAGAGAGCACATCATTTCATTCATTGCATCATTTTCATTTGAGTTCATCTTGATGCCCGAAATGCTGTTAGAAGAGTGCTACTTGAGATAATTGTCAGATCTGTTACTCCATTTAGATATTTGTCATTTTGCCATGATTATTGTGTGCATGATATGCCCATGAGCTCTACATATGTTTTGTTAAGGGTTTTGCCATCTTTCCAGAGGTGCAACCCATGTATTTTTGTGATGTGTGTGGTGACTAGCACAAGTTTGCATAGTGAGGCACTTGGTAATGCTGATTTCAGGGACTTAGCATTTCCACTAAGTCCTTGAGCTGTTTATCTCATATGGCCATATGTTCATGCTGTTTCCTAGTGATCCGTGCCTCTTTTGAGGATGATCACTAAGGATGTTTTGTTAATCTTGTAGTTCTCTATCCATACATGTCTTTGTTTGCAATTATGGAGCACCCTAGCTTGAGTCAATCGATCTCTAGTTTTGCTACTTCGTGAATCTGGGCAGATTGTCTACTTGTTAGCGATTTTGTCGAGGATGTTGTAGTTGGTCCGTGCATGCTATGCTATTGTTCTTGCCATGTCTAGCTTGCATTTTGTGTATTCTTGATGGGTGTATGCTTAGCTTGTCATGACTTGCTCCGTAGTGAGTGCATCGAGCTTGTAAACATGCCTACTTGATATCTGTCTCAGCAAGCTCCAGTTTTCACTAAGTCTGAGAACTGATTATGTTTTTGCCATGTTCACATGCTTGCAATTGTATTTTATGATCCCTTTTGGCTCAAGGTCACTAAGGGACTTTTGTTAAGATCTTTGAGTAGCTCCATGCCATGCTTTACTTTACCATGTTCAGGTCCTGTAGCATGTAGTTTTGTTGCTCCGAAGAGTGCTATCTGATCTGGAATTCCAGACAAGTGTTAATTTCACTAAGTCTGAGATTTGTTTACCATATGCATTTTTTCCATGCTTGTTTGTACCTGTTAATGGATGATTTGGCCGTAGCTCAGTGCTAGACTTTTGTTAAGCATCCTAAATGCATCCCTGCCATGTATTTTTTTGTCATGTTTGGGTGCTGTAGCATGTTCATCTTGTTGCATTTATATGGCTACTTGCTGTAAATCGCAGTCCGGTGTCATATTTGAATCGCTTGCCATTTTCAAACCGTAACTCCGATTCCGACGTTCTTTATATCGTTTTCAAGCGATTTCATCTCATCTTTCCGGTGGCACACTTGGATTCCCATGTTGAGGCCAGGTTCATGCATCCCTTGTCAAATCTTGCATATGCATCCCGCATCGCATCCTACATAGCATACCATGTTTGCATCATATTGTTTGATCCTTGCACGTGGTTGATTGTGTTCCGTTTGCTTGTTTGTCTTGTTTGGGTAGAGCCGGGAGACGAGTTCGCTAATGAGGAGCCCGTTGATTTTGCTTTCGAGGATCCAGTCAACTCTGACAGCTTTGCAGGCAAGATGATCATACCCTCGAAATCACTACTATCTTTGCTTTGCTAGATGCTCGCTCTTTTGCTATGCCATTGCTACGATGCCTACCACTTGCTTTCAAGCCTCCCAAATTGCCATGTCAAACCCTCTAACCCACCATGTCCTAGCAAACCGTTGTTTGGCTATGTTCCCGCTTTGCTCAGCCCCTCTTATAGCGTTGCTAGTTGCAGGTGAAGATTGGAGACCGTTCCTTGTTGGAACATTATTTAGTTGTTGGGATATCATTATATTATCTTGTTATCTTAATGCATCTATATACTTGGTAAAGGGTGGAAGGCTCGACCTATCGCCTAGTGTTTTGTTCCACTCTTGCCGCCCTAGTTTCCGTCATATCGGTGTTATGTTCCCGGATTTTGCGTTCCTTACGCGGTTGGGTTATAATGGAAACCCCTTGATAGTTCGCCTTGATTAAAGCTTTTCCAGCAATGGCCAACCTTGGTTTTACCATTTGCCACCTAGCCTCTTTTTCCCTTGGGTTTCCGGAGCCCGAGGGTCATCTTATTTAAACCCCCCCGGGCCAGTGCTCCTCTGAGTGTTGGTCCGACCGAGTAGACTGCGGGGCCACCTCGGGGCAACTTGAGGGTTGGTTTTACTCGTAGGATGTCTCATCTGAGTGTGCCCTGAGAACGAGATATGTGCAGCTCCTATCGGGATTTTTCGGCACATTCGGGCGGTGTTGCTGGACTTGTTTTAACCTGTCGAAGTGTCTTAAAGAACCGAGATGCCGAGTCTGATCGGAACGTCTCGGGAGGAGGTCTATTCCTTCGTTGACCGTGAGAGCTTGTCATGGGCTAAGTTGGGACTCCCCTGCAGGGATTTGAACTTTCGAAAGCCGTGCCCGCGGTTATGGGCAGATGGGAATTTGTTAATGTCCGGTTGTAGATAACTTGAACCTTAACTTAATTAAAATGAATCAATTGAGTGTGTTACCGTGATGGCCTCTTCTCGGCGGAGTCCGGGAAGTGGACACGGTGTTGGAGTAATGCTTGCGCAGTTTGCTCTCTAGTTTCTTGCTCGCACTTTGCCTCCTCTTCTCGCTCTCTTTTGCGAACAGGATAGCCACCACATATGCTAGTCGCTTGCTGCAGCTCCACTTATATTTTTACCTTGCGTTACCTATAAGCTTAAATAGTCTTGATGCAACCCGATGAATGCAGAATAGCTGAGACCCATTTCACCCAATGGGTTGTAGACTCCCCATCCTCTTGGACACAAGCGGCCAGGTCCACAATTGACATAGGCTGCTTACAAGTATCCTTAAAGTTCTGGATAAACCGGTGCTTCAATTCGGCCCATGATCCGACAGCGTTGGCTGGTAAGCTCTTCAACCAAGTACGAGCTGTCCCTTCCAACATCATGGTAAAGTATTTAGCACATACTACTTCATCCACATCTAACATCTCCATTGCCATCTCGTAGCTTTCAACCCATGCCTCTGGTTGCAGATCGGCGGTGTAGTTAGGTACCTTACGAGGGCCTTTGAAATCCTTGGGCAGTCGTCATTACGCAAAGAGGGGGTGAGACACGGCACCCCCAAGGGACTGAATACCACACCTGGCTCTACTGAAGCGGCAGGGTGAACCGGAGTAGGTTGACGGGCTCCATGCAGAGCTGCTAACTCGGCCTCTCGACGTGCCCGACCATGGTCCACCACATCCTGTGCATTAGCACCTCCTCCTGCCGGGTTGTGCCCTCGCGGCGAGTTACGGTGACGTGCACTGCTTGATACAGCCGGTTCATCCTCGACGTGCCTGCTGTAGCTCCGGCTCGGATGGGGGGTGGAATGAATCCTCTCACGACTATGCGAATAAGCCTGCTGCTGGTTTAAAGTTGTTTTAAGGAGCTCTCTGGCCCGTCATGCCTCAATCGCCACAGGTGATTCACCGTCGGTTGGGAGGGCTGCCAATCGTGAAGCAGCGGCCACAATGTTGTCCAACGGGTTGGAGTAATTCTTGGGGAACGTAGTAATTTCAAATTTTCCTATGCACATGCAAGATCATGGTGATGCATAGCAACGAGAGGGGAGAGTGTGATCTACGTAACCTTGTAGATCGACAACGGAAGCATTAGCACAACGTGGTTGATGTAGTCGTACGTCTTCACGGCCCGACCGATCAAGCACCGAAACTACGACACCTTCGAGTTCTAGCACACGTTCAGCTCGATGACGATCCCCGGACTCCGATCCAGCAAAGTGTCGGGGAAGAGTTCCGTCAGCACGACGGCGTGGTGACGATCTTGATGTTCTACCGTCGCAGGGCTTCGCCTAAGCACCGCTACAATATTATCGAGGACTATGGTGGAAGGTGGCACCACACACGGCTAAGAATATGATCACGTGGATCAACTTGTGTGTCTAGGGGTGCTCCCTGCCTCCGTATATAAAGGATCAAAAGGGGAGGGTGCGGCCGGCCAGGAGAGGGCGCGCCAGGAGGAGTCCTACTCCCTCCGGGAGTAGGATTCCCCCCCTTTCCTAGTTGGAATAGGATTCGGGAGGGGGGAAAGAGGAGAGAGAGAAGGAAGGGGGGCGCCGGCCCCCTCTCCTTGTCCTATTCGGACTAGGGGGGAGGGGCGCGCGGCCCAGCCCTGGCCACCTCTCCTCTCTTCCACTAAGGCCCACTAAGGCCCATATACCTCCCCGGGGTTCCGGTAACCTCCCAGTACTCCGGTAAAATCCCGATTTCACCTGGAACACTTTCGATATCCAAATATAGGCTTCCAATATATCAATCTTTATGTCTCGACCATTTTGAGACTCCTCGTCATGTCCGTGATCACATCCGGGACTCCGAACAAACTTCAGTACATCAAAATGCATAAGCTCATAATATAACTGTCATCAAAACCTTAAGCGTGCGGACCCTATGGGTTCGAGAACAATGTAGACATGACCAAGACATCTCTCCGGTCAATAACTAATAGCGGAACCTGGATGCTCATATTGGCTCCTACATATTCTACGAAGATCTTTTATCGGTTAGACCGCATAACAACATACGTTGTTCCCTTTGTCATCGGTATGTTACTTGCCCGAGATTCGATCGTCGGTATCTCAATACCTAGTTCAATCTCGTTACCGGCAAGTCTCTTTACTCGTTCGGTAATGCATCATCTCACAACTAACTCATTAGTTGCAATGCTTGCAAGGCTTATGTGATGTGCATTACCGAGAGGGCCCAAAGATACCTCTCCGACAATTGGAGTGACAAATCCTAATCTCGAAATACGCCAACCCAACATGTACCTTTGGAGACACCTGTAGAGCACCTTTATAATCACCCAGTTACGTTGTGACGTTTGGTAGCACACAAAGTGTTCCTCCGGTAAACGGGAGTTGCATAATCTCATAGTCATAGGAACATGTATAAGTCATGAAAAAGCAATAGCAACATACTAAACGATCGGGTGCTAAGCTAATGGAATGGGTCATGTCAATCAGATCATTCTCCTAATGATGTGACCCCGTTAATTAAATAACAACTCTTTGTCCATGGTTAGGAAACATAACCATCTTTGATTAATGAGATAGTCTAGTAGAGGCATACTAGTGACACTCTGTTTGTCTATGTATTCACACATGTATTATGTTTCCGGTTAATACAATTCTAGCATGAATAATAAACATTTATCATGATATAAGGAAATAAATAATAACTTTATTATTGCCTCTAGGGCATATTTCCTTCAGTCTCCCACTTGCACTAGAGTCAATAATCTAGATTACACAGTAATGATTCTAACACCCATGGAGCCTTGGTGCTGATCATGTTTTGCTCGTGGAAGAGGCTTAGTCAACTGGTCTGCTACATTCAGATCCGTATGTATCTTGCAAATCTCTATGTCTCCCACCTGGACAAGATCCCGGATGGAATTGAAGCGTCTCTTGATGTGCTTGGTTCTCTTGTGAAATCTGGATTCCTTTGCCAAGGCAATTGCACCAGTATTGTCACAAAAGATTTTCATTGGACCCAATGCACTAGGTATGACACCTAGATCGGATATGAACTCCTTCATCCAGACTCCTTCATTCGCTGCTTCCGAAGCAGCTATGTATTCCGCTTCACACGTAGATCCCGCCACGACGCTTTGTTTAGAACTGCACCAACTGACAGCTCCACCGTTTAATGTAAATACGTATCCGGTTTGCGATTTAGAATCGTCCAGATCAGTGTCAAAGCTCGCATCGATGTAACCACTTACAATTAGCTCTTTGTCACCTCCATAAATGAGTAACATATCCTTAGTCCTTTTCAGGTATTTCAGGATGTTCTTGACCGCTGTCCAGTGATCCACTCCTGGATTACTTTGGTACCTCCCTGCTAGACTTATAGCAAGGCACACATCAGGTCTGGTACACAACATTGCATACATGATAGAGCCTATGGCTGAAGCATAGGGAACATCTTTCATTTTCTCTCTATCTTCTGCAGTGGTCGGGCATTGAGTCTGACTCAACTTCACACCTTGTAACACAGGCAAGAACCCTTTCTTTGCTTGATCCATTTTGAACTTCTTCAAAACTTTGTCAAGGTATGTGCTTTGTGAAAGTCCAATTAAGCGTCTTGATCTATCTCTATAGATCTTAATGCCTAATATGTA
Organism: Triticum urartu; assembly: GCF_003073215.2. Classification (NCBI taxonomy): domain Eukaryota; kingdom Viridiplantae; phylum Streptophyta; class Magnoliopsida; order Poales; family Poaceae; genus Triticum; species Triticum urartu. Next base: position 183,660,670 of record NC_053026.1, on the reverse strand, counting down.
AGCAGCTTCACCGAGGTCTTTCATTGAAAAACTTTTATTCAAGTATCCCTTTATGCTATCCAGAAATTCTATATCATTTCCAATTAGTAATATGTCATCCACATATAATATCAGAAATGCTACAGAGCTCCCACTCACTTTCTTGTAAATACAGGCTTCTCCAAAAGTCTGTATAAAACCAAATGCTTTGATCACACTATCAAAGCGTTTATTCCAACTCCGAGAAGCTTGCACCAGTCCATAAATGGATCGCTGGAGCTTGCACACTTTGTTAGCTCCCTTTGGATTGATAAAACCTTCTGGTTGCATCATATACAACTCTTCTTCCAGAAATCCATTCAGGAATGCAGTTTTGACATCCATCTGCCAAATTTCATAATCATAAAATGCGGCAATTGCTAACATGATTCGGACAGACTTAAGCATCGCTACGGGTGAGAAGGTCTCATCGTAGTCAATCCCTTGAACTTGCCGAAAACCTTTTGCGACAAGTCGAGCTTTGTAGACAGTAATATTACCGTCAGCGTCAGTCTTCTTCTTGAAGATCCATTTATTCTCAATTGCTTGCCGATCATTGGGCAAGTCAACCAAAGTCCATACTTTGTTCTCATACATGGATCCCATCTCAGATTTCATGGCTTCAAGCCATTTTGCGGAATCTGGGCTCACCATCGCTTCTTCATAGTTCGTAGGTTCATCATGATCTAGTAGCATGACTTCCAGAACAGGGTTACCGTACCACTCTGGTGCGGATCTCACTCTGGTTGATCTACGAGGTTCAGTAGTATCTTGTTCTGAAGTTTCATGATCATCATCATTAGCTTCCTCACTAATTGGTGTAGTTGTCACAGAAACAGGTTTCTGTGATGTACTACTTTCCAATAAGGGAGTAGGTACAGTTACCTCGTCAAGTTCTACTTTCCTCCCACTCACTTCTTTCGAGAGAAACTCCTTCTCCAGAAAGTTTCCGAATTTAGCAACAAAAGTCTTGCCTTCGGATTTGTGATAGAAGGTGTATCCAATAGTTTCCTTTGGATATCCTATGAAGACACATTTCTCCGATTTGGGTTCGAGCTTATCAGGTTGAAGCTTTTTCACATAAGCATCGCAGCCCCAAACTTTCAGAAACGACAACTTTGGTTTCTTGCCAAACCATAGTTCATAAGGCGTCGTCTCAACGGATTTTGATGGTGCCCTATTTAACGTGAATGCGGCCGTCTCTAGAGCGTATCCCCAAAATGATAGCGGTAAATCAGTAAGAGACATCATAGATCATACCATATCTAGTCAAGTACGATTATGACGTTCGGACACACCATTACGCTGTGGTGTTCCGGGTGGCATGAGTTGTGAAACTATTCCACATTGTTTCAAATGTACACCAAACTCGTAACTCAAATATTCTCCACGATCAGATCGTAGGAATTTTATTTTCTTGTTACGATGATTTTCAACTTCACTCTGAAATTCTTTGAACTTTTCAAACGTTTCAGACTTGTGTTTCATTAAGTAGATATACCCATATCTGCTTAAGTCATCTGTGAAGGTGAGAAAATAACGATATCCGCCACGAGCCTCAACATTCATCGGACCGCATACATCTGTATGTATGATTTCTAACAAATCTGTTGCTCTCTCCATAGTACCGGAGAACGGTGTTTTTTTTCATCTTACCCATAAGGCACGGTTCGCAAGTACCAAGTGATTCATAATCAAGTGGTTCCAAAAGCCCATCAGTATGGAGTTTCTTCATGCGCTTTATACCGATATGACCTAAACGGCAGTGCCACAAATAAGTTGCACTATCATTATCAACTCTGCATCTTTTGGTTTCAACACTATGAATATGTGTGTCACTACTATCGAGATTTAATAAGAATAGACCACTCTTTAAGGGTGCATGACCATAAAAGATATTACTCATGTAAATAGAACAACCATTATTCTCTGATTTAAATGAATAACCGTCTCGCATCAAACAAGATCCAGATATAATGTTCATGCTTAACGCTAGCACCAAATAACAATTATTTAGGTCTAATATTAATCCCGAAGGTAGATGTAGAGGTAGCGTGCCGACTACGATCACATCGACTTTGGAACCATTTTCCATGCGCATCGTCACCTCGTCCTTAGCCAATTTTCGCTTAATCCGTAGTCCCTGTTTCGAGTTGCAAATATTAGCAACAGAACCAGTATCAAATACCCAGGTGCTACTGCGAGCATTAGTAAGGTACACATCAATAACATGTATATCACATATACCTTTGTTCACCTTGCCATCCTTCTTATCCGCCAAATACTTGAGGCAGTTCCGCTTCCAGTGACCAGTCTTCTTGCAGTAGAAGCACTCAGTTTCAGGCTTAGGTCCAGGTTTAGGTTTCTTCTCTTGAGCAGCAACTTACTTGTTGTTCTTTTTGAAGTTCCCCTTCTTCTTCCCTTTGCCCTTTTTCTTGAAACTAGTGGTCTTGTTGACCATCAACACTTGATGCTCCTTTTTGATTTCTACCTCCGCAGCTTTCAGCATTGCGAAGAGCTCGGGGATAGTCTTATTCATCCCTTGCATATTATAGTTCATCACGAAGCTCTTGTAGCTTGGTGGCAGTGATTGGAGAATTCTGTCAATGACGCAATCATTTGGAAGATTAAGTCCCAATTGAATCAAGTGATTATTATACCCAGACATTTTGAGTATGTGCTCACTGACATAACTGTTCTCCTCCATCTTGCAGCTATAGAACTTATTGGAGACTTCATATCTCTCAATCCGGGCATTTGCTTGAAATATTAACTTCAACTCCTGGAACATCTCATATGCTCCATGATGTTCAAAACGTCATTGAAGTCCCGATTCTAAGCCGTAAAGCATGGCACACTGAACTATCGAGTAGTCATCAGCTTTGCTCTGCCGGATGTTCATAACATCTGGTGTTGCTCCAGCAGTAGGCCTGGCACCCAACGGTGCTTCCAGGACGTAATTCTTCTGTGCAGCAATGAGGATAATCCTCAAGTTACGGACCTAGTCCGTGTAATTGCTACCATCATCTTTCAACTTTGCTTTCTCAAGGAACGCATTAAAATTCAACGGAACAACAGCACGGGCCATCTATCTACAATCAAACATGAATAAGCAAGATACTATCAGGTACTAAGTTCATGATAAATTTAGGTTCAATTAATCATATTACTTAAAGAACTCCCACTTAGATAGACATCCCTCTAGTCCTCTAAGTGATTACGTGATCCAAATCAACTAAACCATGTCCGATCATCACGTGAGATGGAGTAGTTTCATTGGTGAACATCGCTATGTTGATCATATCTACTATATGATTCACGCTCGACCTTTCGGTCTCCGTGTTCCGAGGCCATATCTGTATATGCTTGGCTCGTCAAGTATAACCTGAGTATTCCGCGTGTGCAACTGTTTTGCACCCGTTGTATTTGAACGTAGAGCCTATCACACCCGATCATCACGTGGTGTCTCAGCACGAAGAACTTTCGCAACGGTGCATACTCAGGGAGAACACTTCTTGATAATTAGTGAGAGATCATCTTATAATGCTACCGTCAATCAAAGCAAGATAAGATGCATAAAAGATAAACATCACATGCAATCAATATAAGTGATATGATATGGCTATCATCATCTTGTGCTTGTGATCTCCATCTTCGAAGCACCGTCGTGATCATCATCGTCACCGGCGTGACACCTTGATCTCCATCGCAGCATCGTTGTCGTCTCGCCAATCTTATGCTTCCACGACTATCGCTACCGCTTAGTGATAAAGTAAAGCATTACAGCGCGATTGCATTGCATACAATAAAGCGACAACCATATGGCTCCTGCCAGTTGCCGATAACTCGGTTACAAAACATGATCATCTCATACAATAAAGTTTAGCATCATGTCTTGACCATATCACATCACAACATGCCCTGCAAAAACAAGTTAGACGTCCTCTACTTTGTTGTTGCATGTTTTACGTGGCTGCTACGGGCTTAAGTAAGAACCAATCTTACCTACGCATCAAAACCACAATGATAGTTCATCAAGTTGGTGCTGTTTTAACCTTCGCAAGGACCGGGCGTAGCCACACTCGGTTCAACTAAAGTTGGAGAAACTGTCACCCGCTAGCCACCTTTGTGCAAAGCACGTCGGGAGAACCGGTCTCGCGTAAGCGTACGCGTAATGTCGGTCCGGGCCGCTTCGTCCAACAATACCGCCGAACCAAAGTATGACATGCTGGTAAGCAGTATGACTTATATCGCCCACAACTCACTTGTGTTCTACTCATGCATATAACATCAACATATAAAACCTAGGCTCGGATGCCACTGTTGGGGAACGTAGTAATTTCAAATTTTCCTACGCACACGCAAGATCATGGTGATGCATAGCAACGAGAGGGGAGAGTGTGATCTACGTAACCTTGTAGATCGACAACGGAAGCATTAGCACAACGTGGTTGATGTAGTCGTACGTCTTCACGGCCCGACCGATCAAGCACCGAAACTACGACACCTTCGAGTTCTAGCACACGTTCAGCTCGATGACGATCCCCGGACTCCGATCCAGCAAAGTGTCGGGGAAGAGTTCCGTCAGCACGACGGCGTGGTGACGATCTTGATGTTCTACCGTCGCAAGGCTTCGCCTAAGCACCGCTACAATATTATCGAGGACTATGGTGGAAGGTGGCAGCGCACACGGCTAAGAATATGATCACGTGGATCAACTTGTGTGTCTAGGGGTGCTCCCTGCCTCCGTATATAAAGGATCAAAAGGGGGGGTGCGGCCGGCCAGGAGAGGGCGCGCCAGGAGGAGTCCTACTCCCTCCGGGAGTAGGATTCCCCCCTTTCCTAGTTGGAATAGGATTCGGGAGGGGGGAAAGAGGAGAGAGAGAAGGAAGGGGGGCGCCGGCCCCCTCTCCTTGTCCTATTCGGACTAGGGGGGAGGGGCGCGCGGCCCAGCCCTGGCCACCTCTCCTCTCTTCTACTAAGGCCCACTAAGGCCCATATACCTCCCGAGGGGTTCCGGTAACCTCCCGGTACTCCGGTAAAATCCCGATTTCACCCGGAACACTTCCGATATCCAAATATAGGCTTCCAATATATCAATCTTTATGTCTTGACCATTTCGAGACTCCTCGTCATGTCCGTGATCACATCCGGGACTCCGAACAAACTTCGGTACATCAAAATGCATAAACTCATAATATAACTGTCATCAAAACCTTAAGCGTGCGGACCCTACGGGTTCGAGAACAATGTAGACATGACCGAGACATGTCTCCGGTCAATAACCAATAGCGGAACCTGGATGCTCATATTGGCTCCTACATATTCTACGAAGATCTTTTATCGGTCAGACCGCATAACAACATACGTTGTTCCCTTTGTCATCGGTATGTTACTTGCCCGAGATTCTATCGTCGGTATCTCAATACCTAGTTCAATCTCATTACCGGCAAGTCTCTTTACTCGTTCCGTAATGCATCATCTCACAACTAACTCATTAGTTGCAATGCTTGCTAGGCTTATGTGATGTGCATTACCGAGAGGGCCCAGAGATACCACTCTGACAATCGGAGTGACAAATCCTAATCTCGAAATACGCCAACCCAACATGTACCTTTGGAGACACCTGTAGAGCACCTTTATAATCACCCAGTTACGTTGTGACGTTTGGTAGCACACAAAGTGTTCCTCCGGCAAACGGGAGTTGCATAATCTCATAGTCATAGGAACATGTATAAGTCATGAAGAAAGCAATAGCAACATACTAAACGATCGGGTGCTAAGCTAATGGAATGGGTCATGTCAATCAGATCATTCACCTAATGATGTGATCCCGTTAATTAAATAACAACTCTTTGTCCATGGTTAGGAAACATAACCATCTTTGATTAACGAGTTAGTCTAGTAGAGGCATACTAGTGACACTCTGTTTGTCTATGTATTCACACATGTATTATGTTTCCAGTTAATACAATTCTAGCATGAACAATAAACATTTATCATGATATAAGGAAATAAATAATAACTTTATTATTGCCTCTAGGGCATATTTCCTTCAGTAATGCCCTGGAGGCGTTGGAACATACTATGGCACAATGTTATTCTGACGAGGCGGGTCCATCGGGCGCGGCTGAACCGGCGCCCCTGTCCCTAGCGCCTCCGTCCGGTTTAATACTGGCTAGTTACTAGTTCCTGCTCCTGGCACGTTGAAGAGATTTCTTGGCTCATAACTCGGCAGGAGATGCAACTGGTATCTTCTCCTCATGACTTCCTCCGAGGCATTCTAATCCAGCCTAAGCTGGTAGGCCTGAGCTTCCAACTCGGCCCGTTCTATAGCCATCCTAGCGTTCTCCGCTGCTAGGCCCGCTTTAGCCCGAGTTATCTGATCTTTCACTTTTGCGATCTCCGCATTGTGCTGATCCCGGGCTGCTGCGTCTACGTCCGCGGCCATCAATGTTGCCAAAGCGTCGAACAAGTCAGACAGAACTTGAGCCGGAGGTGGTGCAGAGCCCCCTGCTCCCGCTGACGTGGCTGTTGCTGAACCCGAGAGCATTGCTGCGGTGGTTGACGAGTGGGGCGCTGATTGCGTACCGGCCATGAAGATAGCGACCCGGTTTGGCAGATCAAGGGAGTCCAGAATACTGTTGCCCTCAGAGCCTCCACTAATCCGGCCGTTCTGCAACTCGTATAGCGATTCAGTTTCTCCAGAAGACTCGTCATTGGAGCAGACAACGGTTTCACCATCAGATGTAGTTCGTCCTCATATTCTGCCCCATGGATGACACCTATGAAAACATGCCTTGCCACGGGCTGAACCGGGGAAGGGCTTGCACACTGAGCCGTCTTGATGATGTCGATGCAGGTGTCCGGCTTAGGGCCCGGTTCGCTGATCTTGCCGATGAAGACGTGAATCCCACCAAAGGGGACCCGGTACCCGTATTCAATTGAACCGGCCTCGGGGCCCCATCCTGCGTCGTTGATGTAGAGCTTGCCGCGCCGACTCTTCGTCATCCGGCCCACATCGTATCCCTTGAGTCCATCAAAGCTGCCCTTCAAGAACTTGAAACCATCATGCGATAGCCCCACGGTGGGCGCCAACTGTCGTGGGTTTGTCACGGCAGATATCCTCGTGAAAGGACTTAGTCGTGGAGCCATCGCTACGGGTTAGCTTAAAGGGGTTAAACCGGACAAGGGGACACGAGGGTTTTTATACTAGTTCGGCCCGTTTGATGAAGGTAAAAGCCTACGTCTAGTTGTGATTGGTATTGCTAGGGTTTCGATGTCCAGGGAGCAAATCTGCTTTGCCTGGCTCTCGAGTTGTTGTCTGTCGTCCCTAAACCGCTGCCGGGTCGTCCCTTTATATACACAGGTTGACGCCCGCCGGTTTACAGAGTCCCGAGGCCAGATCATAAACGTGTCTGGCTCGGTCTCTATTCCTTCTACTTACAATACAAGTTACATGATAAAGTCGGTTTACATCTACAGGCCTTAACTCGCCTTTGGGCCTTGGGCCTTCGTAAAGCGCCTCCATCCTCACGTCTTCATGGGCTCCTAGCCTTCATAGAGATAACTCGGCCACTCCTGGCCGGTTTATATCCAGTAGTAATATCCCCAACAGGTTCCGTAGGCCCGGGTGGCTCCTAAAGAACCGTCACGATCTCCTCCATGACGGCGTGATGCCTGGCCTCCTGAGCTGCCAGAATGCTCCGTAGGTGATGTTGGAAGGTGACAGCCACATTCGGCAGGCCGAGAGGCATGCGAACATAGCTGTGAGGGGACCCTCGCACCGCCCAACGCGCGAAGGCAAGAATCGTCGCTGAGATGCGTCCCTGTCGAGCCTTGGAATGTCGATGCAGACGCGCACCCCGCCGCCCTCGCCAGGGTGGAGAGCTGCGCTGGATGGTGGGCGACGGCCACCTTGCATGGACCCTGCCTCTTGAAGCTCCTAGATCGCCTTGGTGATGAATTCACAAGCACAAGGCGCTCCACGCCTCGTGCCCTCTTGAGGGAAATGTGCGGCGAAGCACGCCTCCACATGGTGCCCGAGCGCCTCCCTCGTGACGACGGCTAGGTCTAAGGCCCTCCAGAAGAGAGCCCCCAAGCCCAGCCCGAGGAGGGCGCAGGGCGCGCCTTCCTATGCGAGAGAAGGAGGCGCCCCATATGTTGGCGCAGGTCCTGAGGAGGTGCTGCTGGAGACGCCGCCCTCCTGAGGTCCTTGGCGGAGTAGCTGCTTCTTCTTCTTCTTCTTGGGGTTGGCCTCAGGAGGGTGCGAGGTGCCTGTGTTGTCAAGGTCTTCGGCCGCTGCAGCCTGGTAAGCGCGCTCGAGGGAGCACACCGCATCTCTTTCCTTGCAGGCGACTGAGATGATGCCGCCACTCCCTGGCATCTTGAGGACGTTGTAGCCATGGTGGGTCACTGCCATGAACTTGGCCAAGGCTGGATATCCAAGGATAGCATTTTACGATAGGCGGATGTGGGCAACGTCGAAGTCAATGTGCTCAGTGCAATAGTTGTCACGCTGGCCGAAGGTGACAGGGAGGCGGACCTGCCCTATCAGGGTGGTGGAGCCGTCAGTCACTCCTGAGAAAGGCTTGGTAGGCTGTAGCTGATCGTATGGCTCCTGAAGGCTGTCGAATGCCTCGACGGACAGGACGTTGAGCCCTGCGCCGCCGTCGATGAGAGTCTTGGTGACTTGAACGTTGCTGATGACGGGTGAGTAGAGCATTGGGAGAGCGCCGACCGTCGCTGCTGTCGGATTTCGGGTTTCGGTAAAACCCTTAAGGTTCGAACACAGGGGTGCGCACAAATATCTTTCCTTCCCCCTAGCTCACGCTCTCGCAAAGATCTAAAAACGTAGCTCGCCGAACTCGAAGAACAAGGGACACAAGAGTTTATACTGGTTCGGGCCACCGATGTGGTGTAATACCCTAATCCAGTGTGGTGTGGTGGCTTGCCTTGTAGGCTGAGGATGAACAAGTACAAGGGAAGAACTGCCTCCCGAGGAGAGGTGTTCTTGAACTCGATGCGATTGTGCATATGAGGGTGGAATGGATCCGATCTCCCATCCTATTGTGATGTCTAGTCCTATTTATAGAGGCCCAGGTCCTCTTCCAAAATATTAGGCGGGAAGGGATCCCCCAACAGCCAATTTGGAGGACAACTAGTACAAGCCATCCTGACAAAAGGTGGTCTTCGCCTACCAAAGGCTCTGGTGGTGACGCCGTCGTGGGCTCCGCGATGACCTCCGTCCTACCATCCTGCTAGTCTTGGTCTTGTTGCACCGATATGGAAACCTTTGCCTGATACCTCGGGACTTGATAACCCACAAGTATAGGGGATCGCAACAGTTTTCGAGGGTAGAGTATTCAACCCAAATTTATTGATTCGACACAAGGGGAGCCAAAGAATATTCTCAAGTATTAACAGTTGAGTTGTCAATTCAACCGCACCTGAAAGACTTAATATCTGCACCAAAGTATTTAGTAGCAAAGTAATATGGAAATAACGGTAACGGTAGCAAAAGTAACAGTAGTAGTTTTGTAGTGATTGTAATAGTGGCAACGGTAAAGTAACTAAGCAAAGATCAATATGTGAAAAGCTCATAGGCATTGGATCAGTGATGGATAATTATGTTGGATGCGATTCCTCATGCAACAGTTATAACATAGGGTGACACAGAACTAGCTCCAGTTCATCAATGTAATGTAGGCATGTATTCCGAATATAGTCATATGTGCTTATGGAAAAGAACTTGCATGCCATATTTTGTCCTACCCTCCCGTGGCAGCGGGGTCCTATTGGAATCTAAGGGATATTAAGGCCTCCTTTTAATAGAGTACCGGACCAAAGCATTAACACTTAGTGAATACATGAACTCCTCAAACTACGGTCATCACCGGGAGTGGTCCCGATTATTGTCACTTCGGGGTTACCGGATCATAACACATAGTAGGTGACTATTGACTTGCAAGATAGGATCAAGAACTCACATATATTCATGAAAACATAATAGGTTCAGATCTGAAATCATGGCACTTGGGACCTAGTGACAAGCATTAAGCATAGCAAAGTCATAGCAACATCAACCTCAGAACATAATGGATACTAGGGATCAAACCCTAACAAAACTAACTTGATTACATGATAAATCTCATCCAACTCATCACCGTCCAGCAAGCCTACGATGGAATTACTCACGTGCGGTGGTGAGCATCATGAAATTGGTGATGGAGGAAGGTTGATGATGACGATGGCGATGGATTCCCCTCTCCGGAGCCCCGAACGGACTCCAGATCAGCCCCCCGAGAGAGATTAGGGCTTGGCGGCGGCTCCCTATCGTAAAACGCAATGAATCCCTCTCTTTTATTTTTTTCTCCCTGAACGTGAATATATAGAGTTGGAGTTGAGGTCGCTGGAGCATCAGGGGGCCCACGAGGCAGGGGGAGCGTCCCAGGGGGGTGGGTGATGTAGGGTGGAACACTAGATGGCCGATCTTTCACGAAAGGAGTGGATCCCAAGGATGAACATGAAGAACACGAGGGGAAAACGGGGGAAAACACGAGAGAAATCACTCAACCAACAAGAAATAGATCACACATGCGCTAGATCGATGAACACAAAGGAAGATACATTGATCCAAAGTCAACAACGGATGATACAAATGGTAACCGGGTTCTTCTCCGTGAGGAGGTCTTGATGGGGCCACCCAAGAGGGGGTCTTGAATCCAAGGGGATCTTCTCCGTAGAGGGGCCGCGGTCTCTCTCTCGTGGAGTAGATCCATAATGGATGAGCGTAGCTCTATCTCTCAAATGAGCTATCACAACGCTGACTTTCAAATGGTGGAGGTGGAGGAGTATACATAGTCTAGGCGAATGAAAGGGTAAGTGGCTTCGGCCCAACACACGGGCGGGCGCACAGGCGTCGGACGTCCGACAGGTACCGGAAGTCCGGTGGCTCGCAAGGGTCCGTTCGTCTGGTGCATGTCGGACGTCCGACGTTTTGGCTCTGGATAGGTGGTGTCGGACGTCCGGTCGGCATCGATCGTCCGGGCGCTGGAGAGTGTTGGACGTCTGGTGTCTGGCGGTCGTCCGGGCGCTGGGAGTCGTCGGACATCCGGTGGCTCCGGTCGTCCGTAGATTTGGCTCGGGTCCTCAGGGGCCGGACGTCCGGGCTGGGCCGGTCGTCCAGTGGCCGTAGCTTCGCACAGCTTCTTCTCTTGGTCCTTGTACTTGGCGTCCTCGCTAGCTGTTCCGTTGGATGTGGTGACTTCGTGGCTTTCCTCCAAGTACCTGATCATGCATAGAACACACGTTGGAGGTAGTAACCATATCTCACATGTAGAAAGTGATGGTTCGGAGAGGAGAGAGTTCACCTTGTGTCCAATGGCGTATGTTCGAGGTCTCGTCATATGTCCACTTGGGGTTTGGAGAGTAGTCGGAGTGTACATGGGGATGAACGTGGGATGCTCCGCATCATCTCCCCTCCCTTGGGAAAGATCTGACCTCGGATCGTGATCCTCATCACCATGGAAATGGTTGTCGTAGACGGACTTGTAGTTTGTCGAAGTTGAGGACATGGCGCAATCCAAGTAGTCCAAGGTGTCGCCGGAGTGATAGACATGCAAAAAGAGCAAACACAAGCAACACTCGGAAATACAACGGTTAGTGCACACAAAGTGTCCATCATGTAAGAATGAGTATGTGCGGCAAGATTGGTTGTGACAAAACGCATGAAGCTTATCATGATGATCTAGAATGAGATGCAAAGCATTCATGGGAGGAAATGTAATCATTGTGCACACGAATGTGTTGTAAATATGATCAATGCAACCACAGTGCAAAATGATGTCATAGTGAGACGGTTTATCAATAGCATGAATATGGCAATGGATGCTCAATATGATTATGTTATCATGCAATTGATGGTAGGCAATATGATCATGATGTATGAATATGCCATCAAGAAAGATCACAACAAATTTGCTAAGAAAATGCACAAGCTATATCATGGATGACATGGGAATACAAGATGGAACAAGGCAATCATGATGTGAGTCAATCCATGCATAAGATGCAAATTTGTCATGTGTATGATATGTCCATCGACCATGACATGTGTGAACACAATCAACAAATATGGAGGTGTTGGTATACCAATGCTTGATGTTGTGGCATGAGTGGAGGTTCGAAGGTGCATCCAATAAATCCAAGCACTCCTCAATGCGAAGGTCCATAGAGTCAATTTTCAATGTCGGTCCTCCATCCAATAGGTGTAACATGTAGACAAGAAGAAGGAGACAACAATGAAAGAATGACCCATCCAATATGCGTATTTGAGGATGGCTCAAAGGGAAGGAGTTCACCTTTAGGAGATTGTCGCAAACGTTGGTGTTGCACATCGTGTATGCCTTCACATGACCAAATTGTGTCATGACGGTATCGCCTTGTGAATCCTTCAACATGAAAGAACATGACAAACACTCGGAAAAACAAATGAGGTTAGCGGAAAACCTATCATTCGTGCGGTAAAATACCCAACAAGTGGATGCATCATGCTCATCATAAGAAAGGACAAGGGAGCATTTCATAGTATGGAGGCATATGACGCGAGAACAACCAAATACAATAGGCGTAATCAAGCAAACATGCATCACAAGTAAGGTGTCCAAGTCTCCACGATCAATAAGCATAGATGCAACAATTGGAGGCAAGCGACAATGAACAAAATATATCATGTGGAGGCATGAATATATACGTCATCAACCCAAGAAAGCAAGTAAGAATGGAACATGGGTGATGCGACAAAGCAAGCAATCATGTGAATCAAGGCAATCAAGCTAGTAGTGCAAAGATGCAACGTACTAGAAGGAATCATGTCAAGTAATTCATGTGTGCAAATATGGGTCATGAATAATGCATAAGACATAGCACAAGCATGAAAGCAAGATATGAGCAAAATAGCATCAATAGCATGGGGCACATGATAAACATGGCAATAGCAACAAGGATCTCTACCAAGCATGCAAATACACATAGAAGTAGCATAATGGTGAATCATGGGTAGATGCAAGCAAGGGTCACAATTGCATGGCAAATGCATAGAAGCAAGCATAGCATGCAAAGTGAACACGGTAAAATGAGCAAGAAGTGAGAAGTGGTATATAGCCCATAGCCATGTGAGATCCAAGTGAGAGAGATGCGCGTAGACGTTGCGCGAAGAGAGCGGTGGGGAGGGTAGTTCACGGGATCCCAAGTCATCTATGCTCTCAAGAGCTCGTTTCGTCAACTCATGGGATTGAGAAGTTGACGAGTATACGTGAGTACCTACACAAAACAAAGACAAAGGGAAAATTGTGTGTGCGTGGTAGATGTACACATCATCCATCATGATGCGCACGTGCTTGTGTTGGTTAGCACAAAATAGCCAATGCTCGAATAAATGATATGCGTGATATAGAAACTTGTCATCCATCATGATAGGTTTGTTGTTATGTATAGCATAATGGAGACTCAAATTGTGTAATGCATCATGGGAACTATCTAGAGCATTGTTATTCATGGAATGCATATGGTGCGCACAAGGGATGTAATTATGCGACACACAATAATTTTCATGGCATGGCATATGAGATGAATTGCGCAAATCATGTAAAGGAAGCATGTCAATATCATCGCATGAAAAACAAAAGGCAATGACCATCATCTCGTCATCTATGCCGTAAGTGCAAATGGGATTTATGTGAATGGGGCATGCATAGTCACTATGTTGAGATTGAAATGAGGCAATATGGGATATCTCACTCATAGCATATGACAAGGTTAATGGATTGTCAAACATGATGTGACCAAAAGAATTTTCACATGATATCCTATGAAGCATAGCATCACAACTAGGCAACTCAACATGCTCATCATCATATTCATCATAAATAGGTAAGTCAAGGCATGAAGAAGTCTCACTAGCGTGAAGCATGGTAAGAGGTAGGTCAACATCATGGGAGCAATCGATGTCAAGATAGTCCACTAGTGGGACAAGAGAAGTACCATCACCTATGTTACCTTTGGAGCGTCGCTCATGTGTTGTAGGTGAGGTGTTGAAGATCGTCTCGTTGTCATCTTCATCTTGATGGAACCATGTGGGGGGTGCACCATCGTCCACCATGGCCATCGCCATCTCCATTGGAGGTATGGACTCGTCGAGGATAGGCATGTCGTCATGTAGGAGACCTAGCACCAAAGAAGAAAACACACTAGGAGTAGAGGTTAAGTCGTTAGAAATCAAAGTGGCCTCACATGCCGTGTCAACTACCTCACTCACTAAGTGTTGTGGCTCACTCACTCCCTCTCGGATGCTCTCACTCATATGGTTGGTGGAGTCACTCAAATGGCTCTCAACCTCACATAGGATGTCTGGCATGCTCACAAGTGTGGGGCTAGTGGTGGTTACACTCATCCTCTCATAGGAAATGCTCTCAATGTCACGTGTGGTGGAGTCACTCATGTCACTCATGTGGTGGTGGCTCTCCTCACATGGCAATTGGGGCATCTCGTCACATGTCATTGTCGGAGAGGTGTTGGTGCAAATGTCTCCATGCTCAATCATGTCGTGGTCATAGCCGTGGATGAAGGCCGAAGATGGCATATCATCACTCTCCTCGAAGACCAAAGATAAGTTCTCATGAGCGGTCTCGTAGCTTGACTCGAAGTATGAGTCCAATATGGGCGCCATCTTCATGTTGTTGAAGAGGTTCGTGCTCGTCGTCGTGGTCGAAGGGGATGGCCCTTGCTCGACCTTCTTGTCACCGTCTTGTTGTTGGAGGCCCAAATGATGTGGCACCTCGTAGCTCGTCTCCATGACCGAAGGGAAGTTCCCATGCTCGGCCATCTTCCTTGAGGGGCTTCCGAAGATGGAAGTGTCGCCCTCACTTATAGGTAGTCGCCTTGGACTTGATGAAGTCGATGTAGGCGTACACGTGGGAAGTAGGTGAAGATGCCGTACGTCCAAAGGCGAAGATGCCTTGAGAACACTTGGCGAATATGCCGAAGTGGTTGATGTAGCCGTAGCGCCGTATTTGTGGTGGTCGTCTCGCGGTCTTCTTTTGTGCTCATGAAGCTTCGACTTGGCGTGAGGTAGTGCTTGATGGGACTTGTGCACTTGCGCTTGTGGAGCATCTTCATGATGATGATGTCGTTGTCGTGCTTGAGCTCGTAGTAGATGTCGTTCGTCGTTGTCGTGCACATGATTCTTGGAGGTGACTTGCCCTTCATGACGATGTGGATCACGAACGTGATGGTGGTCGCCATGGAGATGTGGACGTGGACGACTTGCGCTTGCATCGCTTGGGTGCTCCGAAGACGTGTGGCTTGAATGTCGCCGCCTTGAGGATGACGAAGGGGAAGAAGACTTGATCAAGGCTCTAATCTCCTCCATCCTTGCATCTTGCTCCTCTTTATGTGCGGAAAGCTTCTTGTCGATGTAGTCCCTTTTCCTTGCTTCGGAGTGACGAATGTCGATGGAGATGTTCTCGATGCGCTCTCGCAATCTTGATTGTGCGCCTTGCATTTGTCGTTGTAGATCGAAGATTGACGCTTTGTTGATGTAGTTGTTCACGCCGTCGTTGTTGTGGAAGACCGGAGATGAAATGCCTTGCCGATCCATCACTCAAATAGAAAAGTGTGAGTGGTAGAAAGAGAGGAACGAATACCAAATGTACCTTGACCGAAGTTGAAAGTGGATCAATGATCACTCCAATGTGGACAAGGAAATAGCACAGTTGGTACCAATTCTTGTCGGTTTCTCGCACCTACACAAGTAGGGCTTATGGTGGAGCTCGGTGAGGATAGTAGCACAAAAATTTGATGTAAAATGTTAGCAAGAGTCAATAATGTTGAAAAAGATTCACAAATTCGCAAGTGTAACAAGTAGACCAATAGCAATATGGGTGGCACACGGAAACGCACACACGGATAGATAAATGGGGTCGTGTAACCAAGGATGAGCTCAAAATGTGGAATCCACGAAAAATGATCTTGTTGCACAACTCTAGAGAGACGCTAGCACGATTGCTCAATAGGCGGATACGACACTTGTGCACAACTTATAGGAGACAAAAATGCAACGACTTCTATCCCAAGTATGCTATGTATATATGGTTCCCGGGGCTTGATCCAAGATGATCGGAAATGACAATCTTATGTGTAATGTGGGATGATGCTATGGAACTTGCTTACAAGCTCTTTGTTCACTCTTTTTCTTTGCTTAAAAGCTTATTCTTTTTTTTGTATGGCCACTTTTGCACAATGCACAAACCAAGATAGCTATTGTGTATATGTGGGAACAAACTTGAGGCACACGAGATGATATGATGCCAATATGATATGGTATGTATGCAATGTATGGTCTAGATCACTAATGTGCACAAGTAACATTGCCGACAATACTCAAATGGCTAGTCTCGATAGGCAAGTAATGCAAAATGGGCTAGGGGTTATCAATGCAATGGCAAGGGAATATACAATGGAGGGATACCACGATACCAAGATGATATGGAGGTTACCGTCCTTGTCGATGATGAGTGGCGGTGATCTTGATGGAGATACCAAGATGATGGATACTCGTCCCTAAGTAGCCGAAACACCTTAGGAAACGGAAAAACCGCGAACTCAAGATCTCAAATGTCAAAAAGGTGGTAGCGGAATGCGGTGGTGTTGCACTAGGCAATGCGGAAGTGGAGGTTATGGTGGTGTACTATACACGGTGTTGGAGTTGAAAGCACGGTCCCTAACTAGCCGAAACACTTTAGGAGACACAACTCACAACACAAACAAAATTGGGTTAAGTTGGGGTGGCGGAAGTGTATTGTGGTCAAGCCTATGCAGAAGTGGTGGTGGTGGTTGAAGAAGAAGCAACCGTCGCTAAGTAGCCTAGACACCTTAGGAGACTCCAATCACTCCTCAAGCAACCACTAATGCGATGGGGAACAAAATTGGTTAGGTTGCGGAAGTCGGTGGTGGCGTAGCGGATGATGTGGTGGAAGCCCTAGGCAAAGATGCCAAAGTTGTCAAAATTTGATGGAGTCAAAAGATGTTGGTGGTATTTTTGTGGAAAGGAGGATGTCAAGAGCTTTAAAACGAGCTAAAGAACGTCAAAATCGGAGTTCGGATGAATTAGTTATGGCCGAAACAAAAATCAGCCGAAGTCAGTTTTTACAGGTAGCGGACGTCCGGAAATGGACGGATGTCCGGTCGCCGGACGTCCGGTCGGGTCGGAAATCCGCTAATTTCAGCTCGGGTTAGGGGTTCCGGTCGTTCGGTAAGGTCGGACGTCCGGTGGTTCCTGCGGCTCCGGACGTCCGATAAAGTGACGGTCGTCCGGTGGTCGGGGTCAACGCGAGATTTCAGATCTGGGACGCGATTTTGGGCGGAATTTGGGGATTTTGGGGTCAAAATTGATGAGATTTTATGGATGGAAAGTGGGGAAAATTGGGGAAATGCTAGATCCACTCGAAACCAAGCAACTCCATGGATCAAAATCAACAAAACATCATCAAACCAACAAATCACAAAAAAAATTTGGGGCTATTTTTGGTGGGGATTTTCGAAATTGGGGAAGAATACAACAAAATTAGGCTAGAAAACGGTGGGGGAGGCCCCGAAATCGTGATCAACGTGGCTCATGATACCAAGATGATGTAGGGTGGAACCCTAGATGGCCGATCTTTCACGAAAGGAGCGGATCCCAAGGATGAACACGAAGAATACGAGGGGAAAACGGGGGAAAACACGAGAGAAATCACTCAACCAACAAGAAATAGATCACACATGCGCTAGATCGACGAACACAAAGGAAGATACATTGATCCAAAGTCAACAACGGACGATACAAACGGTAACCGGGTTCTTCTTCCTGAGGAGGTCTTGATGGGGCCACCCAAGAGGGGGTCTTGAATCCAAGGGGATCTTCTCCGTAGAGGGGTCGCGGTCTCTCTCTCGTGGAGTAGATCCGTAATGGATGAGCGTAGCTCTATCTCTCAAATGAGCTATCACAACGCTAACTTTCAAATGGTGGAGGTGGAGGAGTATATATAGTCTAGGCGAATGAAAGGGTAAGTGGCTTCGGCCCAACACACGGGCGGGCGCACAGGCGTCGGACGTCCGACAGGTACCGGACGTCCGGTGGCTCGCAAGGGTCCGGTCGTCTGGTGCATGTCGGACGTCCGACGTTTTGGCTCTGGACAGGTGGTGTCGGACGTCCGGTCGGCATCGGTCGTCCGGGCGCTGGAGAGTGTCGGACGTCCGGTGTCTGGCGGCCGTCCGGGCGCTGGGAGTCGTCGGACGTCCGGTGGCTCCGGTCGTCCGTAGATTCGGCTCGGGTCCTCAGGGGCCGGACGTCCGGGCTGGGCCGGTCGTCCGGTGGCCGTAGCTTCGCACAACTTCTTCTCTTGGTCCTTGTACTTGGCGTCCTCGCTAGCTGTTCCATTAGATGTGGTGACTTCGTGGCTTTCCTCCAAGTACCTGATCATGCATAGAACACACGTTGGAGGTAGTAACCATATCTCACATGTAGAAAGTGATGTTTCGGAGAGGAGCGAGTTCACCTTGTGTCCAATGGCGTATGTTCGAGGTCTCGTCATATGTCCACTTGGGGTTTGGAGAGTAGTCGGAGTGTACATGGGGATGAACGTGGGATGCTCCGCATCAGTGGGCGAGCCCCCCACCCTCATGAACAGGGTGTGGGCCCACTTGCGTTGATTCTTTCACCATTATTTTTTATATATTCCAAAAATATTCTCCATGAAGTTTCAGGTCATTCCGAGAACTTTTATTTCTGCACAAAAATAACACCATGGCAATTCTGTTGAAAACAACATTAGTTCGGGTTAGTTCGATTCAAATAATGCAAGTTAGATTCCAAAAGAAGGTCAAAAGTGTTTGGAAAAGTAGATACGATGGAGACGTATCAACTCCCCCAAGCTTAAACATTTGCTTGTCCTCAAGCAATTCAGTTGACAAATTGAAAGTGATAAAGAAAAACTTTTACAAACTTTGTTTGATCTTGTTGTTGTAAATCTGTAGAGCCAGAATTCAAGTTTTCAGGAAAGATTATGAACTAACCATATTCACAATAACATTTAGGTCTCATGTTTACTCATATCAATAGCATAATCAACTAGCGAGCAATAATAATAAATCTCGGATGACAACACTTTCTCAAAACAATCATAATATGATATAACAAGATGGTATCTCGCAAGCCCTTTCTGAGACCGCAAAACATAAATGCAGAGCACCTCTGAAGATCAAGGACTGACTAAAAATTGTAATTCATGGTAAAAGAGATCTAGTCATAGTCATACTCAATGTAAACTAATAGTAATGCATGCAAATGGCAACAACATAAAAGTAAATAAGAGGATGATGACTTAACATAAAAGTAAATAGATTGGCCCTTCTCAGAGGGAAGCAGGGATTTGTAGAGGTGCCAGAGCTCGCTTTTTGAAATTGAGATAAATAATAATTTTGAGTGGCATACTTTCATTGTCAACATAACAACCGAGAGATCTCGATATCTTCCATGATACACACATTATAGGTGGTTCCCAAAGAGAATGGTAAAGTTTATACTCCCCCACCACCAACAAACATCAATCCATGGCTTGTCCGAAACAACGGGTGCCTCCAACTAACAACAATCCTGGGGGAGTTTTGTTTGCAATTATTTTGATTTGGTTTGAGCATGGGACTGGGCATCTCGGTGACCAGCCATTTTCTCGTGAGTGAGGAGCGGAGTCCAGTCCTCTTGAGAATAACCCGCCTAGCATGGAATATACAAACAGCCCTAGTTGATACATGAGCTATTCGAGCATACAAAACAGAATTTCATTTAAAGGTTTAGAGTTTGGCACATACAAATTTACTTGGAACGGCAGGTAGATACCGCATATAGGAAGGTATGGTGGACTCATATGGAATAACTTTGGAGTTTATGGGAGTGGATGCACAAGCAGTATTCCCGCTTAGTACAAGTGAAGGCTAGAAAGAGACTGGGAAGCGACCGGCTAGAGAGCGACAACATCCATGAACATGCATTAAAATTAATCGACACTGAGTGCAAGCATGAGTAGGATATAATTCACCATGAACATAAATATCGTGGAGGCTATGTTGATTTTGTTTCAACTACATGCGTGAACATGTGCCAAGTCAAGCCAATCGAATCGTTCAAATGAGGATACCACCCTATCATACCACATCACAACCATTTTAATAGCATGTTGGCACGCAAGGTAAACCATTATAAACTCCTAACTAATTAAGCATGGCATGAGCAGCTATAATCTCTAATTTTCAATGCAAACATGTTTCATTCATAATAGGCTGAATTAGGAATGATGAACTAATCATATTTACAAAAACAAGATAGGCCGAGTCCATACCAGCTTCTCTCATCTCAATCAGTTCATCATATATCGTCATCCTTTCACTTGGACGACCAAACGGTGTGGAAATAATAATAGTGCATGTGCATTGGACTAAGCTGGAATCTGCAAGCATTCAATACAAGGGAGAAGACAAGGTAATATGGGCTCTTGGTTAGATCAACAATAATGCATATGAGAGCCGCTCAACATTTTCATCAAGGTCTTCTCCTCTCGACCCCCAAAGAAAGGAAAAGAAACAAAACTATTTACACGGGAAAGCTCCCAACAAGCAAAAGAAGAACGGGAAATCTTTTTGGGTCTTATTTTGATTATTACTACTACAAGCATGGAAAATAAACTAGCTAAAAGCTAAAACTAATTTTTTTGGTTTTTCTTAAGGTTTTTCAAACAAACAAGAAGAAAGCTTTAAAAACAAATTAAACTAGCATGGATAGTACAATGAAAAAGTATGAGCACCGACAACTAGAACGAGTGTGTGAACATTAATGTAATGTCAGTGAGGAATACGTACTCCCCCAAGCTTAGGCTTTTGGCCTAAGTTGGTCTATGCCCATGGATCAAAATGGTCCTCTCGAGTGTACTGAGGAGGATCCTCAGGGTGCCACTGGTTGGCGATCTCCTCCGGATCCCCCTGATAAACAGACTGCCGATAAGGGTCATGAGATGGCTCAGGCTCAGGCTCTAGGGATAGTGTTCGCTCCCAATATGCATAAATGTCATCGGGCAGGATGATGTATGTGCCTGAATAAATGTTAAACAAAGAAGGTGCAGGCAGGGTAATAATCTGACAAGTCTTTTCACTGAATACCAGGTTATAAACGAGTCTCTTCTCCTTATCCTCGCGAATAAAATCATGTGCTACCATACTTTTATAATCTAAGAAAATAGGGGGCAGCACCTTTTCTTCTTTCTCATAGTTTCTAATAGGTATCTCAAAATATTTAGCAAGACGCGACGCAAAGATACCTCCAAAAATGGGTCCCTTTGTACGGTTCAGACTCAACCGTTTAGCAACCATAGCACTAAACTGAAAGTTCTATCACGAAATAAAGCATGGCGCAAAATGGCGAGGTCAGGAGCACTGAGGCCCCCACTGTTCCCGCGGCCAATTAAACATCTACTAGCAAATATTGCGTAGTAATGTAGAACAGGAAAATGTATGCTAATAGTTCTTGCATCTGACACTTTTCTCGTTTCCCCTACAGCAATCATATCAATAAATCCTGACACGTCCCTAGGATGTGGTTCCTCGACGCTGCCCTCAGAGGGCAACTTGCAAACCGCACAAAAATCATAAAGTGACATCTCCCTAAACTCATCATATAAATAAAAATCCACCGAAGGTGGCGATCTCCTAGCATGGAAATGAAGTTTTGCACAAAAATATTAGTGAGTAGGAGATATTGTTCGAGCTGGTCGTGGAGGAAGTCGGTGAGGCCTGCATTCTCAACCAAATAATAAAAGTCTTCATAAATCCCGGATTCTCTCAAGAACTCATCACAAGGCCATTCACACGGCCGAACCTCCGCAGTGTGAGGGAGATTATATTTGGGCTTCTTATTCTCTTCACTTTGCTTATCTTTCGAGCTTCGGCTCGAAGAGCCCCTCAAAAATCTCTTCATCATTTTCTGAAAATTTCTGAAAATTGTAGTAACTTAAAATAGAAGTGAACCAAACTCAACAAAATTGATAGAAAATACTCCTACAAGTGCCTAGAGGCCATATCATGCATTAAAACTACTTTTGACCACATAAATTTGACATGCAAGCTCAAGAACAGGGTCACCTAAGCAGCAAAAATTTGCAATAAATAAAGCACTAGAACAAAACTAATTGGACCATTGGAGGAGTCACATACCAAAGAACAATCCCCCAAATTATTTTTGTGAATGGAGCTTTGAGCAAGGAGATCGAAAATAGCAGCAAGATGAGCTAGAACTCAGGTTTGAGCTGGTGGATGATTTTTCTGGAGGAAGACAGAGTGTGTGGGTGCAAGAATAAGTGGAGGGGCCTGCGTAGGTCCACGAGGCAGGGGGCGCGCCCCAGGGGGTGGGCGCGCCCTCCACCCTCGCCGGCACATGGTGAGGCCCCCTGGTGTGTTCTCAGTGCCAATAATTCTTAAATATTTTAGAAAAAAATCATATTGAATTTTCAGTAGATAGGGAGAACTTTTATTTTTGGGGTATTTTTTATTGCAAAGGATAATTCAGAAAATAGACAGAAAATACTATTTTTTTTGTTTATTTAATCTAAATAACAGAAAGTAAAAATAGGGTACACAGAGTTGTGCTTTCTAACTTCGTCCATCCCATGCTCATCAAAAGGAATCCACTAACAAGGTTGGTCAAGTCTTGTTAAGGTTTGTGATTCCCGTAGCATGCACGTATGGTGAACCGTTATGTAACGAAGTCGGAGCATGAGGTATTTATTGATTGTCTTCCTTATGAGTGGCGGTCGGGGACGAGCGATGGTCTTTTCCTACCAATCTATCCCCCTAGGGGCATGCGTAGTAGTACTTTGCTTCGAGGGCCAATAAACTTTTGCAATAAGTATGTGAGTTCTTTATGACTAATGTTGAGTCCATGGATTATACGCACTATCACCCTTCCATCATTGCTAGCCTCTCTAGTATCGTGCAACTTTCGCCGGTACCATAAACCCACCATATACCTTCCTCAAAACAGCCACGATACCTACCTATCATGGCATTTCCATAGCCATTCCGAGATATATATCCATGCAACTTCCATCATCATCATATACATGACTTGAGCATTCATTGTCATATTGCTTTGCATGATCGTAAGATAGCTAGCATGATGTTTTCATGGCTTGTCCATTTTTTGATGCCATTGCTACACTAGATCATTGCACATCCCGGTACACAGCCGGAGGCATTCATATAGAGCCATATCTTTGTATCGAGTTATAATATCGAGTTGTAAGTAAATAAAAGTGTGATGATCATCATTATTAGAGCATTGCCCAGTGAGGAAAGGATGATGGAGACTATGATTCCCCCACAAGTCGGGATGAGACTCAAGACGAAAAAATAAAAAAAATAAAAAAGGTAAAAAAAAGAGAAGGCCCAAAAAAATGAGAAAAAGAGAGAAGGGGCTTTTACCACACTTGTGCTTCAAAGTAGCACCATGTTCTTCATATAGAGAGTCTCTTGAGTTATCACTTTCATATACTAGTGGGAATTTCATTATATAACTTGGCTTGTACATTCCAATGATGGGCTTCCTCAAATGCCCGAGGTCTTCATGAGCAAGCAAGTTGGATGCACACCCACTTAGTTTTCAGTTTGAGCTTTCATACACTTATAGCTCTTAATGCATCCGTTGCATGGCAATCCCTACTCACTCACATTGATATCTATTGATGGGCATATCCATAGCCCGTTGATACGCCTAGTTGATGTGAGACTATCTTCTCCTTTTTGTCTTCTCCCCAACCACCATTCTATTCCACACATAGTGCTATATCCATGGCTCACGCTCATGTATTGCGTGAGGGTTGAAAATGCTGAAGCGTGTTAACAAGTATGAACCAATTGCTCGGCTTGTCATCGGGGTTGTGCATGATGTGAATATTTTGTGTGGTGAAGATGGAGCATAGCCAGACTATATGATTTTGTAGGGATAACTTTCTTTGGCCTTGTTATTTTGAAAATACATGATTGCTTTATTAGTGGGCTTGAAGTATTATTGTTTTTATGTCAAATGATAGACTATTGCTTTGAATCACTTGTGTCTTAATACTCATGCCATAATTAGATATATGATCAAGATTATGCTAGGTAGCATTCCACATCAAAAATTATCTTTTTTATCATTTACCTACTCGAGGACGAGCAGGAATTAAGCTTGGGGATGCTGATACGTCTCCGTCGTATCTATAATTTTTGATTGTTCCATGCCAATATTCTACAACTTTCATATACTTTTGGCAACTTTTTATACTATTTTTGGGACTAACATATTGATCCAGTGCCCAGTGCCAGTTCCTGTTTGTTGCATGTTTTTTGTTTCACAGAAAATCCATATCAAACGGAGTCCAAACGAGATAAAAACTGACGGAGATTTTTTTGGAATATATGTGATTTTTGGGAAGAAGAATCAATGCGATACGATGCCCGAGGGGGCCACGAGGCAGGGGGCGCGCCCTGAACCCTCGTGGCCACCCCGTAAGGCGGTTGGAGCCCTTCTTTCGCTGCAAGAAAGCTAATTTCCGGATAGAGATCATGTTAAAATTTCAGCCCAATCGGATTTATGGATCCCCGGATATAAAAGAAACAGTGAAAGGGCAGAATCTGAGAAAGTAGAAACAGAGAGAGACAGAGAGACAGATCCAATCTCAGAGGGGCTCTCGCCCCTCCCATGCCATGGAGACCAAGGACCATAGGGGAAACCCTTCTCCCATTTAGGGAGGAGGTCAAGGAAGAAGAAGAAGGGGGGCTCTCTCCCCCTCACTTCCGGTGGCGCCAGAGTGCCACCGGGGGCCATCATCATCACCGCAATCTTCACCAACAACTTCACCGCCATCATCACCAACTCTTCCCCCCTCTATGCAGCGGTGTAACCTCTCTCTTACCTGCTGTAATCTCTACTTAAACGTGGTGCTCAACGCTATATATTATTTCCCAATGATGTATGGCTATCCTATGATGTTTGAGTAGATCCGTTTTGACCTATGGGTTATTTGATGATTGTGATTGGTTTGAGTTGCATGTTTTATTATTGGTGCTGTCCTATGGTGCTCTCTGTGTCGCGCAAGCGTGAGGGATTCCCGCTGTAGGGTTTGTAATATGTTCATGATTTTCTTATGGTGGGTGGCGTGAGTGACAGAAGCACATACCCGAGTAAGTAGGTTATTTGCGTATGGGATAAAGAGGACTTGATACTTTAATGCTATGTTTGGGTTTTACCTTAATGATCTTTAGTAGTTGCGGATGCTTGCTAGAGTTCCAACCATAAGTGCATATGATCCAAGTAGAGAAAGTATGTTAGCTTATGCCTCTCCCTCATATAAAATTGCAATAATGATTACCGGTCTAGTTATCGATTGCCTAGGGACAAATAACTTTCTCGTAACAAAAAGCTCTTTACTAAAACTAACTTAGTTGTGTCTTTATATAAACAGCCCCTACTTTTTATTTGCATGCTCTTTATTATCTTGCAAACCTATCCAACAACACCTACTAAGTACTTCTAGTTTCATACTTGTTCTAGGTAAAGAGAACGTCAAGCATGCGTAGAGTTGTATCGGTGGTCGATAGAACTTGAGGGAATATTTGTTCTGCCTTTAGATCCTCGTTGGGTTCGACACTCTTACTTATCGAAAATTGTTGCAATCCCCTATACTTGTGGGTTATCAGTTTTCAAAAACTGAGGGAAATACTTATGCTACTTTGATGCATCACCCTTTCCTCTTCAAGGGAAAACCAACACAGTGCTCAAGAGGTAGCAGGTCCATCGTACCGTCTTGGGCATTGAACCCGGGGGAGACGGCGGCGGCGGCCGAGCCACTCGTGATGATGTTGTCCATGTCGGCTTCCGTCGCGTCGGGGTTGCCGAGATGGGACGACGAGGCTTGCGAGAAGTGCAGTGCGCCACGGCGTAGAGGCAGCGTCGGGGAGGCTGCGTAAGCCGGCGGTGAGTAGGTGTACGGGGGGTGTCGAATTGTGGTTTCCGGCAAACCCTTGAGGTTTGAACACTCAGGTGCGCATGAAGATCTCTCTCTCTCTCCCTCGCTCACTCACGCAACAATCTCTAGGCCTAGCTCACCGAACCCAAGGAACAAGTGACACGAGAGTTTATACTAGTTCAGGCCACCATTGTGGTGCAATACCCTACTCCAGTGTGGTGTGGTGGATTGTCTCGAGGGCTGAGGATGAACTAGTACAGTGGACGAACAGCCTCCTGAGGAGAGGTGTTCTTGAGCTCGATGAGCTGGTGAAATGGCCTTGGTGGAGTGGATCCGATCCAAGATGAGCCGTTCCTTGACTATGGTGGTGGCTAGCCCTATTTATAGAGGCCCTGGTCCTCTTCCCAAATGTTTAGGCGGGAAGGGATCCCACAACAGCCAATTTCAAAGGAAGACAACTAGTACAAGTTATCCTGACAAAAGGTGGTCTTCGCCTGCCAAAGGCACTGGTGGTGACGCTGTCATGGGCTCTCTGGTGACCTCCGTCCTGCCGTCCTGCTGGTCTTGGTCTTGTTGCACCGATATGGAAACCTTTGCCTGATGCCTCGGGACTCCTCGCCTGCGCCTGCTTCCTTAGCACCAAAGAGGAAACTAGCACCCTGCGGCCGCTGGCGCCCGCCTGGTCTTGGTCATCATGGCTCACGTCACGTGGACCTCGCGAGGTGCACCTTGCATAGATAACTCCGCTCCTCATGAGCCAGCCTAGCGAGGCCGCCCCGGAGGAGGTCTTGGCATCGTCCGCCTCGTGAGGCTTGGCCCCTCGCGAGGGTCTTGGGTGGTTGCTGGTGAAGATGGGCCGTACCAGGCCGTTGGTGGAGCCACGCACTGGGCCGCAGGCAGGCAAGTCCGGGTACCCCCGTTCCCAAGACACCGACAGTAGCCCCCGGACCCAAGGTTCGCTCGGACTTGGCTTCGAGGTGAAGCCAAAGGGCAAGTGCGAAGCGCCGCGGGCCCTAATCGCATGCGGCCTCGATTGACATGTGGTGATTGATAGGTTGTGGGCGTCTCCGCTTCCCCACGCTGCCTCGGCAACTGTCATTGGCTGATAAAAGGCTGGCGCGCGCCGCAGGGCTTTCATTGCCTTCCTTCCCCTTGCTCCAGATCCCCTTTCTCTTTCTTGCCCCGAGAGACTCCAGATCCGCGTGAACCCCTCTCCGAGCTTGCAGCCAATGGCGTCCGACAAGGCGAAGGCCATGGGCTCGCCTTCCTGGTTCGAGCCGGCCTTGAGTGCGTCTAGCGTCTCAGAGAAGAACCTCGCCGCGACGCGCCTGATGACGGTGAAGAGCACCAACAAGGGGGGAAAGACCGTGCTTCGGGCTGGCTCTGACGAGGCGGAGCCCTCAGGCAGTACCTTCTGTCCCTTCTTCATGAACAGCGTCGTCGCGGGGCTGGTCCCTCCTTTCTCCGACTTCTTCTATGCCGTCCTCAGCCACTACAAGCTACATGCCCTTCATCTCCATCCCAACTCCATCCTCCTCCTGTCGATCTTCGCCTTCTATTGCGAGGCATTCGTGGGTGTGATCTCGTCTGTGGCATTGCTTCGCCACTTCGTCTACCTCCGGCTCAAGGAGGGCCATTGCTCAAGGTGCACCTACTTTGTCGCGGCCAACGGGACCAACTCGATCTCAAAGGCCGGGAAGAAGACCGAGGGCTTCAGGAGCAAGTGGTTCATGATGGACGCCAAGTGCGTCCACCTGCGGTTGGTGCTGCTGACGGAGATGCCCTCTCCTCACGACAGTTGGTTCCATGCAAAGCTTACCAACCCTCGGGGAAGCAGGTGCGGGAGAAGATGACCGCCGACCTGAAGCCTGACGACCCGAGGGTGGAGAAGCTGATGGGGGCCATACTTGTGAAGGAGTTCCTGGTGCAGCGCGTTGCTCCTCTCCAGGCGCGCTTACGCCCCCTGTGGAAGCTTGGGGGCGAGGGGGGCGATCTCCGTCTGCGCCAGGATGCCTTGTCCGAAGAGGGGATGGGAGCGGCCATCCGTCTCCTAGTTAGGGACGACCTGGGCTACCCGCCAGACTCCCATCTTCCTCTGTACCATAGCCTAGATGGGGAGAAGGTTGCTGTCGACATGCCTGTCTTCGATGGACGCGGGCTCGTGCCGCCAAAGCCTTCTGAGGCCACGGAGGAGGCGACCCCCGTACTGGTGTCTTCTGATGATTCTGACGAGGAGGAGGGACCTGACCCAGAGGCGACCCTGGAGGGGAAAGGGGAGACTTCTCCCCTTGCGGCGGATCTCCTCCGGGCCCTCCCCGACGATGACGAGACCGGCGACCATCCGGTGAGGGAGTCCCAGACCCCCGCCGGAGTTACTACGAGGTCCACGGGCACACCCCCTCCCCCCGAAGAAGCCGTTGGCCGGGGCCCGACGAAGAGCAGGACGACACTGGTCTCCCGAGCTGGCGCCCCTGTTCTGACGTTATCCGGTGCTCTCGCGGGGCCAGCTGTCGCGACCTCGTCCGCTCCGGGGACTCGCGGGCCGGTGGCCCGGGCTGCAAGGCCTCTGGGCTTCGAGCTTCTGAAGAGGCCGAGGGACTACGCCGCACCGGCCCCTTCTTTTGCTATCGTCGACACACAGGCGGTGATTCTGCCTCCTCCTCCTCCCGTCGTTGCGTCGGTCCATGATCCAGCTGCTTCATGGATGCTCTGGAGGAGGATCTTGTCGTGATGACCCAGCTTCGAGGTGACCTTCGAGGCGCCAACCGTTGTTTGGCGTCAGGACGCCTGGACTTGATCTCGGGGTGGCTGTGGTCCGACGCATCCGTGAGGGCGGCCTGGGATCAAACCACGACGACTTTTGAGGAGGGCAAGTGGGCCGTCGACCAGGCCGCGGCCGCCCATGAGGCGGCGTTGAGGTACGCCGAAGCTGTTGAGGAGCGCTGCCGGGTGATGGAGGCCGAGCTAGAGACCATGCGTAATGAGCGCGCGGTCGAGACTCGCGATCGCAAAGCAGAGGAGGGGAATATGAAGGCCCGGGAGGACGTGGTCCGGGTCGTGACGCTGAGCTGGAGCAGCTGGCTTAGGCAAAGGCCACGGAACGCAGCTGCCTGGAGGAACTGGAGAAAAAGGTGGAGGCGGAGAAGGTCCAGCTGGAGGCCAAGGAAAAGGTTCTTGCCGAGGATCGTGAGGCCTTCAAGTCTCTTGAGGAGAGGTCTCGCAAGGCGTTGCAGGGGCTCTACACGAAGGGTCTGGGGAAGCATTTGGTGACTGATGACGACGGCCCCGCCCAACTCTTCCTCAGCTTGTTACAGCGCTCGAGAACATTGCTGACAGGATCGGCCCCATGGTGGAGGGGGAAGAGCGTGCGCTTTCCTCATCGGCCCTGACGCGCGTCCTCAGCCACCTTCACCTTCGCGACCCCAACACCGACCTTGGTGTCCTGCTCGAGCCTGTGGATGAGGGGCGCTGCAAAGGCTGTGAAGGGCCAGGTGGAGGCCTTGCTGAAGAAGTTCCTTTCCATCGACTCCGCGCCTCCAGCTGATGGTGCCATCGATCCCTCGACCAAGACCGACGGCACAGGTGACGTCGATGCTGCCGACGAGCGGGCGCTTTCGGACAACGGCGTCCAAGGCTGAAGAGGAGACTCGCTGGTGCTCCTTCCTTATTTTACTTGTCTGCAATCTTTCCTGCGACATGCGACGTGCCTCATGGAGGCGTTAAAACTCTTGTTTGATGTTTAAGGGACAATATGTTTTAGTAGTATCTCGTTCTGCGACCTCCTTCTCGTTTGCTTGATGTTCTACGTCGGCAGGGCCCGACCGTGCGCATACCTCAGCCGCTGTTGGACCGTCTGGATCACCAGGACGGGACCAAGGGGTGAGGGTCTACGTGGCCAGTTAGGCTCCTGAGTCGCGATGCTCAGGAGTCCCCCTTGACGTGCAAATAGCCCACGAAGAGAAGATGCGAAAGTTGGCCTTACTGTTCTACGTCAGCAGAGCCCGACCCCGCGCATACCTCAACTGTCGTTGGACCGTCCGGATCACCAGGGAGGGACCAAGGGGTGATGGGCTACGTGGCTACTTAGGCTCCTGAGTCGCGATGCTTAGGAGTCCCCCTTGATGCACAAACAGACCTTCATACCTGTCCTCGCCGAGGTCTCGCTCGAGAGGGGCGTGCGACGACCAGGTCCGAGGGACCTGGCAGGGCGGCATATGCTAGGCGTGACCTAAGCGGAGCCCCCGTGCCCAGCCCCCTCGGCGACTCCCCCGAGGGGAAAGCATTGCAGTGAGGCTGGACACTGAGCCCGACGGCTCCCTGAGGTTAATGCGGCCAAGGGGCCGCCCTCAGTTGTTTATCACTAGCGCGGAGCATAGCGCTTCCGCACTTGCACGGGCATAGCCGCTCCTCGACCGTGTTGACTGCCAGCGCGGAGCATGGTGCTTCCACTGATGCGTGGGTGAGGGCTCCCTCTAAGTGGAGCCCCCGAGGTGTGTACAGCCCCGCCCTGACATGTGCCTTGCACGGCAGAGCTAGACGAGGTGTGTCTGGGAACTCATGAGCCAGCACAGGACTCACGAGGGCCTACCTCAAGGCGGGTTGTGCCTGGTCTTGATTCTTGATGGCTCTGGTGGCCCTGCGAGATGGTTAGGCAACCTGCGCCGGACGAGTCTCCTGAGGCGATCACATGAGAAGGCCAAACACCAACGACCCCAGGAGGTGACATGAATGGGGCCGGCCCGCCAGACAGAGATCATTCGTTGGGTTTATCGACGCTGCAGGGATGGACCCGAGCACAGACGTTGTGCCTAGTTTCTCATGCGAAAATCCTAAAGAAAGATGGCCGGCGCGTGGCTCCTGTGGTGGCGGGGCACCGGGTCGCGCGCCCTGGCTTGTCCGTCCGCGATTAGCCCATGCGAGAATAAGGCACCAAGGGCCATGGGAGGTGACGTACACGGGAGAGGGCCCGTGATCCAAAGCTCAGCCTCTTGGGTTTGGCGACGCTGTAGGGACGGACCTGAGCACAGACGCCGTGCCAGTCCTTAATCATGGGGCCGTGGGCGGGCTTGCAAGGGCGTGCAACGTTCATGGTATCGAAGTACCGAACAGGCAGCTGATAGTCATGGGGCAATTCATGTAAGAGGCAAACTAGTTCAGATAGATGTAGGAACGATACATGCCACTGGGATGGACCCGAGCGGCCTGGGGATGATGCAACCCGTGAGGCGCTCCCAACAGAGTAAGCTAAAGATGCGAAAGGATACACGCCGCAGGGACAGGCCCATGCGACTTGGGGATAATGCTGCCCGAAGGACGCCCCTCACTGAATGAACTGGAAAGAGTCACCTGATACCATGCTGGAGTGGTGTCGGGGCAGCTGAAGGCACGCGCTGGAGAGGTTGCCCTTCACGAGTTGCTAGGGTCCTGAGCCTCAGGAGGCTCTGCAGGCCTAGGTGGCTCCTGAGGAACTATCGTGATCTCTGCCAGGACAGCGTGATGCCTGGCCTCCTGAGCCACCAAAACGCTCCATATGTGGCGCTGGAAGGTGATAGCCGCATTCGGCAGGCTGAGAGGCATGCAAACGTAGCTGTGAGGGGGACCCTCGCATCGCCCAACACGCGAAGGCCAGAATCGTCGCTGAGATGCGGCCCTGTTGAGCCCTGGAATGTCGACGCAGACGCGCAGCCCGCCGCCCTTGCCAGGGTGGAGAGCTGCGCTGGATGGTGGGCGACGGCTGCCATGTATGGTCCTTGCCTCTTGAAGCTCCTGGATCGCCTTGGTGATGAACTATTGAGCACAAGGTGTTCCACGCCTCGTGCCCTCTTGAGGTAAACGTGCGGCGAAGCACGCCTCCACATGGTGCCCGAGCGCCTCCCTCGTGACGATGGCTAGGTCTGAGGCCCTCCAGAAGAGAGCCCTTGAGCCCAGCCTGAGGAGGGCACCGGTCGCGCCTTCCTATGCGAGGGAAGGAGGCGCCCCATCTATGGGCGCGGGTCCTAAGGTGGTGCTACTGGAGACGCCGCCCTCCCAAGGTTGTCAGAATCGCGATTCTGTTATACGATTCTACGACTTTACGATCCAAACTAACCCCTATGATTCTACGATTTTAGTTCATAGAATCTGCGTTTCTACGATCCTGATAGTGAAGATTCTACAATTTGCGATCCTACCATCAGTGCTCCGATCTGATTCAAAATCACGATTCTGACAACCTTGCGCCCTCCTGAGGTCCTTGGCGGAGTAGTTGCTTCTTCTTCTTGGGGTTGGCCTCAGGAGGGTGCGGGGTGCCTTCGCTATCAGGGTCTTCGGCCGTCGCAGTCTGGTAAGCCGCTCGAGGTAGCACACTGCATCTCTTTCCTCGCAGGCGACCGAGATGACGCCGCCACTCCCTGGCATCTTGAGGATGTTGTAGTCGTGGTGGGTCACTGTCATAAACTTGGCCAAGGTTGGATACCCAAGGATGGCGTTGTACGGCAGGCGGATGTGGGCGACGTCGAAGTCGATGAGCTCGATGCGGTAGTTGTCACGCTGGCCGAAGGTAACAGGGAGGCGGACCTGCCCTATCGGGGTGGTGGAGTCGTCGGTCACTCCTGAGAAAGGCTGGTAGGCTGTAGCTGATCGTATGGCACCTGAAGGCTATCAAATGTCTCAATGGCAGGAAATGAGCCATGCGCCACCATCGATGAGGGTCTTGGTGACTTGAAGGTTGCTGATGACGGGTGAGCAGAGCATTGGGAGGGCGCCGGCAGTCGCCGCGCACTTGAGCTGGTCCGCCGAGCTGAAGGTGATGGCGCACTTGGACCACCAGAGCGGGCACATGGCATCGAGCCTAGGAAGGGCCGCATTCACCTCGTGAGCAAACTTCTTGAAGACACGCTGAGAGGCTGGGGCTTTAGCACCACCTAAGATACAGGCGATGGAATGCGGCTCCTGGAAGCCCCCAGCCCTATCATCCTGGTGGTGGTCGTCGTTTCTCCTTGGTGGTGGAGGCAGTGGAGGGAGGACAGTCCTCACGTGGCTGCTCCCTCCAGGGGTCCTCGCGAGGCTGGTCCTACCAGTAGTCCTCGCGAGGCCGGTCACGCCACTCCTGGCAGGGGCCGCGGTCGTCCCAGTGTCCTCCACTTCATCCTCCTCCTCGGCTGTAGCCTCGGTCGTTGCGCTCGGGGCATCGACCAAAGCGCCCATCACGGATGGCCCTGAGCTCCTGACAGTCGCTGGTGTTATGGTTGTGAACATTGTGGAAGGCGCAGAAGGGGCGGTTGACCCTGGATGATTCGGGGTGGTTGCGACTGTGCTTCATCTCTGGCTCCGCCGCGAGCATGGAAACCCCCTTGCGCTTCACATCCTTGATTTTTGCCTTCTCGTCCTCCTGGTCAGCAGCTGGGAGCTCGAGGAGGGACATGCGCCCTACCTCAGCCCTTGCACACTTGGTTGCCATGTTGAACATCTCCAGGGCCGAGCATAGCTCCTCGTGGATGGCGAGCTCCTCCTTCATCTTGACGTCACGGACGCCATCGGAGAACATGGAGATGATGGCCTCGTCCATCACCATGAGGATCTTGAGGCGGACGTTGTTGAAGCACTGTATGTACTTTTGAAGAGTTTCCCCTGGTTGCTGCTTGATGCGCCGCAGGTCACCTACGGCTGGCGGGCGGTCGCGAGTGCCTTGGAAGTTGGCGATGAAACTGAAGGAAATATGCCCTAGAGGCAATAATAAAGTTATTATTTATTTCCTTATATCATGATAATGTTTATTATTCCTGCTAGAATTGTATTAACCGGTAACTTAGTACATGTGTGAATACATAGACAAACTAAGTGTCACTAGTATGCCTCTACTTGACAAGCTCGTTGAATAAAATATGGTTAAGTTTCCTAGCCATAGACATGAGTTTTTATTTGATTAACAGGATCACATCATTAGAGAATGATGTGATTGACTTGACCCATCCGTTAGCTTAGCACGATGATCGTTTAGTTTGTTGCTATTGCTTTCTCCATAACTTATACATGTTCCTATGACTATGAGATCATGCAACTCCAAAATACCGGAGGAACACTTTGTGTGCTACCAAACATCACAACGTAACTGGGTGATTATAAAGGTTCTCTACAGGTGTCTTCGATGGTGTTTGTTGAGTTGGCATGGATCAAGATTAGGATTTGTCACTCCGATTGTCGGAGAGGTATCGCTGGGCCCTCTCGGTAATGCACATCACTTTAAGCCTTGCAAGCAATGCAACTAATGAGTTAGTTGCGGGATGATGTATTACGGAACGAGTAAAGAGACTTGCCGGTAACGAGATTGAACTAGGTATTGAGATACCAATGATCGAATCTTGGGCAAGTAACATACTGATGACAAAGGGAACAACATATGTTGTTATGCGGTTTGACCGATAAAGATCTTCGTAGAATATGTAGGAACCAATATGAGCATCCAGGTTCCGCTATTGGTTATTGACCGGAGATGAGTCTTGGTCATTTCTACATAGTTCTCGAACCCGTAGGGTCCGCACGCTTAATGTTCGGTGATGATCGGTATTATGAGTTTATGTGTTTTGATGTACCAAAGGTAGTTCGGAGTCCCGGATGAGATCAGGGACATGACGAGAAGTCTTGAAATGGTCAAGACGTAAAGATCAATATATTGGACGACTATATTCGGACATCAGAAAGGTTCCGAGTGATTCGGGTATTTTTCGGAGTACCGGAGAGTTACAGGAATTCGCCGGGGGGTATATGGGCCTTATTGGGCTTTAGGGGAAAGAGAGAGGGGAGGTTGCGCGCCCCCCAAGGCCTAGTCCGAATTTGACTAGGGGGAGGGGCGGCGCCCCCTCCTTCGTTCTCTTCTCATTTCCCTTTCCTTCTCTCCTACTCCTACTACATGGAAGGGGGGAGTCCTACTCCCGGTGGTAGTAGGACTCCCCAGGGCGCGCCATAGTAGAGGGCCGGACCTCCCCCTCCTCCACTCCTTTATATACGGGGGAGGGGGACCCCATGAACACACGAGTTGATCAGTTGATCTTTTAGCCGTGTGCGGTGCCCCCCTCCACCATAATCCACCTCGGTCATATTGTAGTGGTACTTAGGTGAAGCCCTGCGTCGGTAGCATCATCATCACCGTCATCACGCCGTCGTGCTTTCGGAACTCTCCCTCGAAGCTCTGCTGGATCGGAGTTCATGGGACGTCACCGAGCTGAACGTGTGCTGAACTCGGAGGTGTCGTATGTTTGGTACTTGGATCGGTCGGATCGTGAAGTCGTACGACTACATCAACCGCGTTCTCATAAAGCTTCCGCTTACGGTCTATGAGGGTACATAGACAATACTCTCTTCTCTCGTTGCTATGCATCACCATGATCTTGCGTGTGCGTAGGAATTTTTTTGAAATTACTGCGTTCCCCAACAGTGGCATCCGAGCCAGGTTTATGCGTAGATGTCATATGCATGAGTAGAACACAGAGGAGTTGTGGGTGTGGGTATATACATATTGCTTGTTGTCACTAGTTGATTCTTGATTCAGCTGCATTGTTGGATGAAGCGGCCCAGACTAACATTATGCGTACGCTTACACGAGACTGGTTCTACCGACGTGCTTCGCACACAGGTGGCTAGTGGGTGTCTGTTTTTCCAGCTTTAGTTGAGTCGGATTCAATGAACAGGGTTCTTTCTAAAGGTCAAAAAGCAATCACTATACCACGTTGTGGTTTTTAATGCGTAGGTAAGAACGGTTCTTGCTCAGCCCGTAGCAGGCACGTAAAACTTGCAACAACAAAGTAGAAAACGTCTAACTTGTTTTTGCAGGGCATGTTGTGATGTGATATGTTCAAGACATGATGCTAAATTTTATTGTATGAGATGATCATGTTTTGTAACATAAGTTATCGGCAACTGGCAGGAGCCATATGGTTGTCGCTTTATTGTATGAAATGCAACCGCCATGTAATTGCTTTACTTTATCACTGTCGGCGTTCTGGGAACGGGGGTCCCCAGACTTGCCTGCATGCGGCCTGCGGCGTGGCTCAAGTGGGGGCCCAGCGCGGCCCATCTTCATTAGCTCAAGCTCAAGACCCTCACGAGGGGCCAAGCCTCGCGGGGCGGACGACAGGAAGCTTCCTCAGAGGCAGCCTCATCAGGTAGGCTTGCGAGGAGGCGGAGAGATCAAGGCAGGGGTACCTCGCGAGGAACCCGTGACGCAAGCCATGACGATCGAGACCAGGCGGGCGCCGGCCTGCGCAGTGTCCTTGTTGCCCCTTTGGTGCAAAGGGGGCAAGCACAGGCCAAGGCACCGGGCAAAGGTTGCCATTCCGGTGCAACGAAACCAAGACCACCAGAGTGGCAGGACGGAGGTCACCATGGAGCCCAAGACAGCGTCATCGCTAATGCTTTTGGCAGCCGAAGACCACCTTTGGTCAGGATAACTTGTACTAGATGTTCCCCTTCAAAATGGCCAATTGTTGGCGCCCTTCCCGCTCATTATTTGGGGGGACGCCCAGGGCCTCTATAAATAGAGCTAGCCACCACAGGAAGACACGCACACAAAAGACAGGAAGGGACCGAAAAGAGAGATAGAGAGAGAGGCGATTGAACTCACCCAAGCAGTTCATCGCACCAGCTCAAGAACACCTCTCGCGAGGCTGTTCTTCCCCTTGTACAGTTCATCATCAGCCCCTGAGGCAATCCACCACACCACACACTGGAGTAGGGTATTACACCACAACGGTGGTCCGAACCAGTATAAACCTTGTGTCCCTTGTGTTGTTCGTTGTTTCCAGTTTAGATCACGCGAGGAGATTGGACGTAGATCGGTAGGGGAGAGATCTCTGCGCGCACCCCAGCGTTCGAACTTCAAGGGTCTGCCGGAACCCGAAATCCGACATTTGGCGCGCCAGGTAGGGGTGCGCCGGAATCTTTCTTCCGCTGTTCGCGTGCGATCTTCCGTTGTGTCCATGGCTGACGCTCACCGGGCTCGGGCCGAGCGCCGGGCAGCTCTCGCCACCCGCGTCGCCCTGACGGCGCCTGTCGGCGGACATCCTCATCGTTCCCCGTTGCCTGCCGCCAATGCTGCCACCGGCCCGATGGGGAACAAGCAGCAGGCCTCGTACCAGCATCCTTCGGTGCGGCGAGAGGGCCGCACCGTCGCTGACTCCAGCCGCTTCGTCGTCCCACGTCCGTCACGCCCCCACAGACGCGCACGCCGCGCTGCTCCTGGCAAGAGAGCTCCTGCACTACCGCCCCGTCGACGACCTCTATGAAGACTAGCTCGCTCGCATCACCGAGCTCGTCAGCGCCACAGGGGGCTCCCCCTTGCCGTCCTTCTCGCTACCTCACCCTCCATTCCGTGCAGGAGGCGAGGATCAGGAGGTGCCTCCACCACCTCCTCCCCAAGAAGGCGCCCTGGCTCCAAGTCGTGCAGCCCCAGGGCGAGACCCTCCATGTTCGGCACCTGCACAGCAAGAAAGGAGCTGCCAAGAGATCCCTCGTCCCCAAGAAGGTGCTCGCGCGCTCCCAGCGCCGGCGCGCCAAGGTCGGGTCCCTGCACCTCCGCGCCAAGACCCTGCGCTGCCCCAAGCGGTGGCGTGCGGT
Organism: Triticum urartu; assembly: GCF_003073215.2. Lineage (NCBI taxonomy): Eukaryota > Viridiplantae > Streptophyta > Magnoliopsida > Poales > Poaceae > Triticum > Triticum urartu. Next base: position 183,622,973 of record NC_053026.1, on the reverse strand, counting down.
AATCCCCAGGAACAAGCCCAGCACCAGCAAAAGGCACCGATGGCCACGGCAGGCTGCCGCGCCCTCACCCCCGAGCTACGCGGCATCGCATGGCCATGCAAATTCAAGCCTGACCTGCCCCCTCGCTACGATGGCACGACGGACCCTGCGGAGTTCCTACAGCTCTACGAGCTATGCATCGAAGCCGCCAACGGAGACGAAAGGGTCATGGCGAACTGGTTTCCCATGGCACTCAAGGACGGGGCCCACACCTGGCTCCTGAACCTGGCTCCTGGCACAATCTCCTCCTGGGACGAGATGCGCACTCGCTTCATCGCCAACTTCCAGGGCACTCGCGACCGGCCCCTGGCCGTGAGCGATCTGTGCCGCATCAAGCAGCAGCAAGGGTAAACCCTGTAGAAATACATCCAGCGCTTCAACAATGCTCGCCTCAAGATCCCCAAGGTGACTGAAGAAGCCATCATCTCGGCCTTCTCCGATGGCGTACGCGACATTAAGATGAAGGAGGAGCTAGCAATCCATGAAGACATGTGCACATCCCTGGAGCTGTTCAACTTAGCGACCAAGTGGGCCAGGGCTGAGGAAGGGTGCCTTTCCCTCCTCGAACTCCCGGCTGCCGACCCAGAAGATAAGAAACCCAAGGCCAAGGACGTGGAGCGCAAGGGGGCTGTCGTGCTTGCAGCGGAACCATACACCAAGCGAGGCAGAGATCAGCCTGAGTCATCCAAGGGCAGCCGGTACTGCGTGTACCACGACCTCCACACCCACAACACCAACGAATGTCTAGAGCTCAGGGCCGTGAGAGATGGACGTGTCGGCCGACGCCCTGAGCGCAACGACAAGGGCTATGGCTGAGGAGGAGGAAGAGGTGGAGGACGATGGGAAGACCGTGGCCCTCGCCAAGGGTGGCATGACCGACCTCGCGAGGATCGCTGGCAGGACCAGCCTCGCGAGGGAGGCTGGAGAGATCAGCCTCGTGAGGATCGCCCGTACGGTAACGCATGCCTTCCTCCTCTACCGCCACCGCCAAGGAGGAATGAAGACCAACATCAAGACAAGGGGGCTGGGGGCTTCCAGGAGCCGCGCACAATCGCTTGCATCTTGGGTGGCGCGCAGGCCCCAGCCTCATAGCGCATTTTCAAGCAGTTTGCTCGCGAGGTGAATGCAGTCCTCCCCAAGCTTGAGGCCACACACCCTCTCAGGGGGTCTGCGTGCGCTATCACGTTCAGCTCAGCAGATCAGCTCAAGTGCGCGGCAACGGCCGGAGTCCTCCCAATGCTTTGCTCCCCAGTCATCAGCAATGTGCAGGTCACCAGGACCCTCATTGATGGCGGAGCAGGACTCAACGTCCTGTCCGTCGAGACATTCGACAATCTCCAAGTGACGTACGACCAGCTCCAGCCGACCAAGCCTTTCTCAGGAGTCACTGATGGTTCCACTGTTCCCATAGGGCAGGTCCGCCTTCCAGTCACCTTCGGACAGCGCAACAACTACTGCATGGAGCTCATCGACTTCGACGTCGCCCACATCCGCCTGCCATACAACGCCATCCTCGGGTACCCAGCCCTAGCCAAGTTCATGGTGGTGGCTCACCATGGATATAATGTCCTCAAGATGCCAGGAAGCGGTGGAGTCATCACTGTACCCTGTGAAGAAAGGGACGCAATGTGTTCACTCGAGCGCGCATTCCAAGCCGCAGCAATCGAAGACCCGGACCACAGGAACGGAAGACCTCCCGAGGCGACCCTTAAGAAGAAGAAGGTTTCGCCTGGCCCAAGCCACAAGGAGGCAGGCGCCTCCGGAGGTGTTGCGTCAGGGTCCGCGCCCAATCAGGGAGCGCCACCCTCTCTCGCATAGGAAGTCGCGCCCGGCGCCCTCCTCAGGCAGGGCTCGGTGGCTCTTTCTTGGAGAGCCACCGACCTTGCCAAGGTCGCGAGGGAGGCGCTCGGGCACCACTTGGAGGGGTGCTTCCAGGCATGTTTCCCTCAGGAGGATACAAGGCAAGGAAGACCAAACCCTCAGGAGTTCATCGCAAGAAACACCCAGGAGCTACAGGAGTCGAGAGTCATGCGCGGCAGCCGCCGCTTGCCCACCGTAGCCCCACATCCAGGCGAGGATGGTGGGCTGCGCGTCTGCATCGAAGTGCCAGGGCTCAACCGAGCCGCGTCTCAGGAGCGCCTCTGGCCTTCGCGCGTGGGGCGTTGCGAGGGTCCACCTCACAGCTACGTTCGCATGCCTCTCGGCCTGCCGAACGCGGTCGCCGCTCATCAGTGCCTGCTGAGGAGCATTCTGGAGGCCCAGGAGGTCAGGCATTATGCGGTCCTGGCGGAGATGGAGATGGCTCTCGGAGACCCACCTGTGCCCCCGGAGCCTCCCGAGGCTCCTGGGCCTGGGGGCACGTGAGGGTCCACGCCTTCATCGCGCATCGCCCGCTTCTTCAACATCACTCCATCTTCAACGGCACCAGGTGACACCTTTCTAAGTTCCGTTCTTAGCTGGGAGCGCCCACAGGGCCGCATCATTCCCAGGTCGCGTGGGTCCGTCCCTGCGGCATGTATCCGTTTTGCTTATGCTCTTTACTTACCTTGTTGGGGGCGCCCCTCGGGCTGCATCATCCCCAAGCTGCTCGGGCCTGGCCCAGCAGCGTTTGCTTTTCCCGCGCCTATTTAAAATGAATTTCCTCCTGCGTGCTTAACACACCTGACCTAATCGCCTGCTCGATTGACGCCTACCTATGGAGCCGCTCACTCTGGCACGGCATTTGCGCATGGGTCCATCCCTACAACGCCGATAAACCTGAGTGGTCGAGCTCTGGCCGCGGCAGCCCCGCAAGGCGCCACCTCACCAGGCCCTCAGTGCCCCAATCACTTCCCCGGAGCGACCAAAGGTTGGCTGGCAACCGTAACAACAGGTCTTGTTTCTCTTCATGATTTGTGTGCAGGACCTACTCCAGGGGCAACGTTAGGGACGTCGTGAGCCGCCTCACCCTCTCTCCGGCACGGACCGCTTGCATGTTAAAAGGGGGGCGCCAGAGCATCGCGACTCATGGGCTCCTACTGGCTCTCCAGCCCTCACCCTCTGGCCTTGACCCACGACATCGCGACCTGTCATACCAGCGGCGGCAGAGCTCGCTCGAGGGCCGGGACCTGAGGACGTAGAGCATTAAGGAAAGTGCGGGGGAGTGGGAAGGAGCTCGCGAGGACCTAACCCAGCAGCGCCTCAGCTGCCACCACTCGGACCGGGCGCTTCATCGAGGAACTATACAAAACTCGAGAGATAAGTCATGCCCTCACAGGAGTTGGACTAACGCAGCGCCAAACCCTCGCCCAGTGCGGCTCTGTCATGGCGACGTTGCCTTCCTTTCTCGCCCAGCAAGGGTTGCTTGAGCGCTAAAGGGGACCTCCTGAGCATCGCGACTCGTGGGCTCTTACCGGACCTCGGGCCGCTCACCCCCTGGCCTTGACCACGGCATCGCGACCTGGCATACCAGCAACGACTGAAGCCTGTCTGGGGACTGGGACCTGTCAGCGTAGAGCACCGAGTCCTCGCGAGGATAGAAAGGGGGAGCCAAGCCAGGACAGAGCAAGCACCCCGCATTGATTCATATTAAGGATATAATCTTCACAAAAGACATGGCAGGCGCCTTACATACCCCCACAGGGTGTTGCTTTGATTCCTTGTAGGGAACAAGAGTACTAATCCTATGGAACGCTAATCGCCAGCACCTCCGCAAGGGACGCCATCATCAACAGTGGGCTGCCCAAAGCCGGCGCCAACCCCATCCAGATCAGTGGCGTCGGCGGCTGGACGCGGCTGCCCCGCTCCGAGCACGACGCAAGCTCGAGGGCTCGTAGCTGTCGTCGCTCGTCTCCGGAGTTGCGAGGAGCTCGGAGGAGCCGCTGGGTTCCCCCGCTCCTCCGCTGCTGCCTGAGGAGCTGCTGGAGGGCCGATGAGCAGGCCAGGTCCTTGCCGGTTCGTCGCCCCTGCCGCTCTCCCTGGGGCAGCACTCCAGCCGGCGTCCTTTAGCATCGAAGAACTTGAAGAACATCAGGGAGGTGCCGTCGTATTCAAGATGAATCATGAGGGCACCTACCGTCTGGCAGACCCGGGCAATTTCTCCCCAGCCCCGGGTCATGAAGACCTTGCCCGGAGCGACGACCGTGACCTCCGCTCCGGTCGCAAGGGTACCGCAGTCAGCATGCTACTGCCAGATCTCCAGAGCCCCGCTCGGCGGCATCTCGAAGGCGAAGGAAGGAGGGAGGCGAATCCAAGAGCTTGGAGGCATGGCGGCGTGGAGCACGAGCTCGCAAGAGGAGCGTTCAGCATGGAATCTAGGAGGAACGACACGCACCACCGTGACTCGCCGGTGTCGACAGCGGCACCGTAGATGTTGCTCAACGCCTTCTCCCCCAGGACCTACGACGCGGGCGTGCAAGGGTAGCGGAAACCCAGGCGGCGGCCACTCGTACCAGGGCCTCGGTGCCTCCGGCTGAGCACCCACATCTTGGTGGCAGAGGACCAGCCGTTTCTTCGGCGGAAGTGGGTCGGGACCCTCTCGGGGGGCCTTTCCCTTCTCTTCTGCAGAAAACCGGTGGATTGGTGCCATTGGCGTAAGGAGAAGCAAGAACGACGAAGAAGAAGGAAAGGAGCGGCAGCAAGGGATGGACTGAAGGGACTCGCACAGCCCCATACTTATAGCCGGAGGAGGCCAACCGTCGAGCACCACGATCGCAGGTAATCATGACCGGTATCTCTGCATGCAGGGACTTGTCAATCATGCGGTCGCCGAGGCATCGCGGGGAAGCGCAGATGCCCACGTCCAATCAATCGCCACGCGGCGCCCAAGGCCGCAGGCTGTTGGGGCTCGCGGCGCTTCGCGCTCGCCCCTTCACTTCCCTGCTAGGCCAAGCCCGGGCGCGCCTTGGGCCCGGGGGCTACTGTCGGCGTTCTGGGAACGGGGGTCCCCAGACTTGCCTGCCTGCGGCCTACGGCGTGGCTCAAGTGGGGGCCCAGTGTGGCCCATCTTCATCAGCTCAAGCTCAAGACCCTCGCGAGGGGCCAAGCCTCGCGGGTCGGACGATAGGAAGCTTCCTCAGAGGCAGCCTCATCAGGCAGGCTCGCGAGGAGGCGGAGAGATCAAGGCAGGGGTACCTCACGAGGAACCCGTGACGCAAGCCATGACGATCGAGACCAGGCGGGCGCCAGGCGGGCGCCGGCCTGCGCAGTGTCCTTGTTTCCCCTTTCGTGCAAAGGGGGCAAGCATAGGCCAAGGCACCGGGCAAAGGTTGCCATTCCGGTGCAACGAGACCAAGACCAGCAGAGCGGCAGGAGGAGGTCACTGTGGAGCCCAAGACGGCGTCATCACCAGTGCTTTTGGCAGCCGAAGACCACCTTTGGTCAGGATAACTTGTACTAGATGTTCCCCTTCAAAATGGCCAATTGTTGGCGCCCTTCCCGCTCATTATTTTGGGAGAGGCCCAGGGCCTCTATAAATAGAGCTAGCCACCACAGGAAGACACACACAAAAAAAACACAGGAAGGGACCGAAAAGAGAGATAGAGAGAGAGAGGCGATTGAACTCACCCAAGCAGTTCATCGCACCAGCTCAAGAACACCTCTCGCGAGGCTATTCTTCCCTTGTACAGTTCATCATCAGCCCCTGAGGCAATCCACCACACCACACACTGGAGTAGGGTATTACACCACAACGGTGGCCCGAACCAGTATAAACCTTGTGTCCCTTGTGTTTTTCGTTGTTTCCAGTTTAGATCACGCGAGGAGATTGGACGTAGATCGGTAGGGGAGAGATCTCCGCGCGCACCCCAGTGTTCGAACCTCAAGGGTCTGCCGGATCCCGAAATCCGACAATCACTAAGCGGTAGCGATAGTCGTGGAGGCAATAGTTGGCGTGACGACAATGATGCTTCGATGGAGATCAAGGTGTCAAGCCGGTGACGATGGTGATCATGACGGTGCTTTGGAGATGGAGATCACAGGCACAAGATGATGATTGCCATATCATATCACTTATATTGATTGCATGTGATGTTTATCCTTTATGCGTCTTATTTTGCTTGATTGACGGTAGCATTATAAGATGATCTCTCAATAAATTTCAAGGTACAAGTGTTCTCCCTGAGTATGCACCGTTGCCAAAGTTCGTCATGCCGAGACACCACGTGATGATCGGGTGTGGTAAGATCTACGTTCACATACAACGGGTGCAAGCCAGTTTTGCACACGCAGAAATACTCGGGTTAAACTTGACGAGCCTAGAATATGCAGATATGGCCTCGGAACACTAAGACCAAAAGGTCGAGCGTGAATCATATAGTAGATATGATCAACATAGTGATGTTCACCATTGAAAACTACTCCATTTCACGTGATGATCGGTCATGGTTTAGTTGATTTGGATCACGTGATCACCTAGATGATTAGAGGGATGTCTATCTAAGTGGGAGTTCTTAAGTAATATGATTAAATTGACCTTTAATTTATCATGAACTTAGTCCTAATAGTATTTGCATATCTATGTTGTAAATCAATAGCTTGGGATGTAGCTCCCCATTTATTTTTGATATGTTCCTAGAGAAAATAAAGTTGAAAGATGTTAGTAGCAATGATGCGGATTGGATCCATGATCTGAGGATTATCCTCATTGCTGCACAGAAGAATTATGTCCTTGATGCACCACTAGGTGACAGACCTATTGCAGGAGCAGATGCACATGTTATGAACATTTGACAAAGCTCGGTATGACTACTTAATAGTTTAGTGCACCATGTTTTACGGCTTAGAACTGGGACTTCAAAAACGTTTTGAACGCCATGGAACATATAAGATGTTCTAAGAGTTGAAATTGGTATTTCATACTTGTAACACCCACAATGCGGCTATATCTCACACGTGTCGGGGAACGACTTAGAGGCATAGCCGCATGGTAGGCTTGTCGCAAGAGGGGTAATCTTCACACATCCCATGTACTGAATAAGAAAGGGATAAAGAGTTGGCTTACAATCGCCACTTCACACAACACATAAATAATACATACCTCATCCAAAGTACAAACAAAGGTACGACTACGGAACCAAAATAAAAGAAGCCAACCCCAAATGCTAGATCCCCGATCGTCCCAACTGGGCACCACTACTGATCAAAAGGAAACGAAACAAAACAATGATCAAGATCTTCATCGAGCTCCCACTTGAGCTGGGCTGCATCGCCTGCACTGGTATCATCGGCAAGTATCTATGAGTCACGAGGACTCAGCAATCTCACACCCGCGAGATCAAGACTATTTAAGCTTATGGGTAGGAGAAGGTAGTGAGGTGGAGCTGCAGCAAGCACTAAGCAAATATGGTGGCTAACACACGCAAATAAGAGCGAGAAGAGAAGCAACGCATCGGTCGAGAAGCTAGAAGTGATCAAGAAGTGATCCTGAAACTACTTACGTTCAAGCATAACACAAGAACCGTGTTCACTTCCCGGACTCCGACGAAAAGAGACCATCACGGCTACACACGCGGTTGATGCATTTTAATTAACTTAAGTGTCAAGTTCTCTACAACTGGATATTAACAAATTCCCATCTGCCACATAACCGCGGGCACGCTCTTGAAAGTTTATACCCTGCAGGGGTGTCCCAACTTAGCCCATCACAAGCTCTCACGGTCAACGAAGGATGTTCCTTCTCCCGGAAAGACCTGGTCAGTCTCGGAATCCCGGTTACAAGACATTTCGACAATGGTAAAACAAGACCAGCAAGACCGCCCGGATGTGCCGACAAATCCTGATAGGAGCTGCACATATCTCGTTCTCAGGGCACACCGGATAAGCTAAGCGTACAGGTACCAACATAACCCAAGTTGCCAAGGGACGGTCCCGCACGGTGCTCTAGTTCGGACCAACACTTAGAGAAGCACTGGCCCGGGGGGTTAAAATAAGATGACCCTCGGGCTCCGGAAACCCAAGGGAAAAGGCTTAGGTTGTTAGGCAAATGTAAAACCAAGGTTGGGCCTTGCTGGAGGAGTTTTATTCAAAGCGAACTGTCAAGGGGTTCCCATAACACCCAACCATGTAAGGAACGCAAAATCAAGGAACATAACACCGGTATGACGGAAACTAGGGCGGCAAAAGTGGAACAAAACACCGGGCATAAGGCCGAGCCTTCCACCCTTTACCAAGTATATAGATGCATTAATTAAATAAAAGATATTGTGATATCCCAACATATCCAATGTTCCAACATGGAACAAACTTCATCTTCACCTGCAACTAGCAACGCTATAAGAGGGGCTGGGCAAAAGTGGTAACATAGCCAAACAACGATTTGTTAGGAAGGTGGGTTAGAGGCTTGTCATGGCAATATGGGAGGCATGATATAACAAGTGGTAGGTAGCGCGACATAGCAATAGAGCGAACAACTATCAAGCAAAGATAGAAGTGATTTCGAGGGTATGGTCATCTTGCCTGAGATCCCGCAAGGAAGAAGAATTAGTCCATGAAGAAGACAAACGGACGTAGTCGAACGAATCCTCACAACTCCGGAACGGAACCGATGCTAACGAGAGAAGCAACCCGGAAAGAAGCAAGCAACATGGTAAACCAACAAGCATAAACATGGCATGATGCACAATCAAGTATGATGCATGTACGGTTTAAAGAAACATGGCATGGCAAAGTGCACAAACAATACTACAAATTAAGTGGAGCTCAATATGCAACGAGTTGCATATTGACAAAACACCACATCAAATCATTTAGTTCACTCTTGTTTAGGTACCCAACAATATTAAATGTTGTTAAACATGCAAGAGGTGAAGCATATGAAAACTACCTATCTAGACAAATTTAAATGAGGCCGGATATAACAAACAACAAATCCGGAATATCCTCATATGCAAATTATGGATTTGGTACTGTTCTGCCCTAAACCATATTTTAGTTTTTTTTAACATGCAAAGCAAGTACCCCATGTTAAACTAGGCATTTTTCTACCCCATTTACATATAAAGTTTATTAAATTTGGAGCTACGGTTATTAAGTTATGAATTAAAGCATTTTAGCATGGCAATAGGCAAAATATATGCAAACATCATTTTTAACATTTTTAACATGGTTGAAAGTTGGATAATATGAATCTACACAAAATTCTAAGCATTTTTCATATATAAGTTATTTTAATTCGATGCACGGTTGTGGAATTATTAAGTCCTGGGATAATAGCTAAAATCACAGAGAGGGAAATAAAGGACATGGGCCGAATCTGGCATACAGAGCACTTGGTTAGCCCGACAGCATGGGGAAAGAAAAAAAAGGAGGGCGCTCAAGGGGGCCTCACCATGGGCTATGGCCCAGTGGGAAGCAGAGGAGGCCGGCTTGCCTGCGGCCCACGCGGGCGCTGGATCTGGTGGCCCAGCAAGGAGGCAAGCGAGGCTGAGCGATCGTCCACCTGTGCCCACGCATGATGCAGAGGTCATTGTGGCGGCAAACTAGGTGGAGGCAGCAGGTCCAGGAGGTTGGGGACGGGCGCCGGAGGCCGGAGCAGACCAGATCCGGGTGCGGCGGCCCCATTTCCGATGATGGTCGATGGATCCGGTGAGGGTGAAGCAGATCGGCGGTGGTGCTCCATGGGATTCCTGGCAGAGAGAGAATGGAGGAGGGATAGGTTAGAGAGAGATCAGGGAGGAGGAAGGAGGGTGCGGGGTCGCTGGGTACTCATCTCCGGCGATGGCGGCGGCAGATGGCGTCGTCCAGTGGGCGGCGACGAGCGCTCTCGATCCCATCGGGATCGAGCGAGAGGGTGCGAGAGGTGGGAGGAATGGGGTGGCTCGGTCGTCTGCAGGGCGGCGTCAGGCCAGATTTGGCCCGCAGTGGGCCGCGGACGGGCTTCGATGAGCTCGAGCGGTGCAGGGAGGCTGATGGGCGACGTAGCGTGACGGGGATGGTGGAGAGTGCCTGGCCAGCGGCGGCTGGCCAGTTGGGCGGTGCAAGTGGCGGCGGGGAGTGGCTGGGCGCGGAAACTGAGGAGGGGGAAGGCTAGAGGTAGGTGGATTGGTCTAGGCTGCCCAAAATTTGGAAGGAAGGGGGTTTATATAAGGAAAGGGGGGTTAGGATTAGGGTTAGGAGGGGTTTTGGGGCCCTCCGATCACGATTGGACGGCTCCGGACGAGAGGAGGGGTTAGATAGGTGGGCTAGAGGGTTGTGCTAGAGAGGTTGGGCTGAGATGAGAGGGAAGAAGGCAGCCCGACAACCGTTTTCGGAGACCGAAAACGTCCGACTATAGACCGCTATACTTCCTCTATAGTTATCCGCCGGGGCGTCAAACGGACTCCGAAGGTGATGAAACTTGGCAGGCGGCCTATCTACACTATAATAAGACCGCACACCAACTTTCATCCCATTCCGAGAACATTTTTATGCCACTTATAAAATAATATTTCGGAGGTGTCGCGGGCGCGTGCGAGTGTGTCTGGGCTCGGAACGGACAACGGAAAGAACTGGGAGACCCGAACGGATGCATGTTTTGAAAACATGATGATGCAATGCGGATGATGACATGGCAAGATGCAACACACAAGCGAATGACATGGCAACGACAGCGAACAACTGGGAGACACCTGGCGCATCGGTCTCGGGGCGTCACAATACTCATGCCCGTGTCAAGAGGTATGAGACCTCTAACAGTACTTTGCCTACAAGATGGAGGAGAATAGCTCAGCTAGTGAGCATGTGCTCAAAACGTCTAAGTACTACAATCTATTGAATCAAGTGGGAGTTAATCTTGCAGATAACATAGTGATTGATAGAGTTCTCTAGTCACTATCACCAAGTTACTAGAACTTCATGATGAACTATAATATGCAAGGGATAACGAAAACAATTCCCAAGCTCTTCGTGATGCTGAAATCGACGAAGGTAGAAATCAAGAAAAACACCAAGTGTTGATGGTTGACAAGACCACTAGTTTCACGAAAAGGGCAAAGGGAAGAAAGGGGAACTTCAAGAAAAACGGCAAGCAAGTAGCTGCTCAAGTGAAGAAGCCAAAGTCTAGACCTAATCCTGAGACTAAGTGCTTCTACTGCAAAGGGACTGGTCACTGTAAGCAGAACTGCCCCTAGATACTTGGCGGATAAGAAGGATGGCAAAATGAACAAAGGTATATTTGATATACATGTTATTGATGTGTAATTTACTAGTGTTTATAGCAACCCCTCGGTATTTGATACTAGTTCAATTACTAAGAGTAGTAACTTGAAACGGGAGTTGCAGAATGAACAGAGACTAGTTAAGGGTGAAGTGACGAAGTGTGTTGGAAGTGGTTCCAAGAATGATATGATCATCATCGCACACTCCCTATACTTTCGGGATTTTGAACCTAAATAAATGTTATTTTGTGTTTGCGTTGAGCATGAATATGATTTGATCATGTTTATTGCAATACTATTGTTCATTTAAGTTAGAGAATAATTTTTGTTCTATTTACATGAATAAAACCTTCTATGGTTATACACCCAATGAAATTGATTTGTTGGATCTCGATCATAGTGATACACATATTCATAATATTGAAGCCAAAAGATGCAAAGTTAGTAATGATAGTGCAACTTATTTGTGGCACTGCCGTTTGAGTCATATTGGTGTAAAGCGCATGAAGAAACTCCATGCTGATGGGCTTTTGGAATCACTTGATTATGAATCAGTTGGTTCTTGCGAACCATGCCTCATGGGCAAGATGACTAAGACTCCATTCTCTGGAATAATGGAGCGAGCAATAGACTTGTTGGAAATAATACATACTGATGTATGCAGTCCGATGAGTGTTCAGGCTCACGGCGGGTATTTTCTGACCTTCACATATGATTTGAGCAGATACGAATATATCTACTTGATGAAACATAAGTCTGAAACATTTGAAAAGTTCAAAGAATTTTAGAGTGAAGTGGAAAATCATCATAACAAGAAAATAAAGTTTCTATGATCTGATCGCGGAGATGAATATTTGAGTTACGAGTTTGGTCTTCAACTAAAACAATGTGGAATAGTTTCACAAATTCATGCCACCTGGAACACCACAATATAATGGTGTGTCTGAACATCATAACCATACTTTATTGGATATAGTGCACTCTATGATGTCTCTTACCGATTTTCCACTATTGTTTTGGGGTTATGCATTAGAGACAGCTAAATTCACATTATATAGGGCACCGTCTAATCCGTTGAGATGACACCGTATGAACTATGGTTTGCCTAGAAACCTAAGCCGTCGTTTCTTAAAGTTTGGGGTTGTGATGCTTATGTGAAAAACTTTCATCCAGATAAGCACAAACCTAAATCGGAAAAGTGTGTCTTCATAGGATACCCAAAAGAAACTGTTGGGTACACCTTCTATCACAGATCCGAAAGACAATATCTTTGTTGCTAAGAGTGGATCCTTTCTAGAGAAGAAGTTCCTCTCGAAAGAAGTGAATGGGAGGAATGTAGAACTTTATAATGTAATTGTACCTTCTCCCGAATTTGTAAGTAGTTCATCACAGAAATCAGTTCTAGTGATCTCTACACCAATTAGTGAGGAAGCCAATGATGATGATCATGAAACTTCAGATCAAGTTACTACCGAACCTCGTAGGACAACCAGAGTATGGTCCGCACCAGAGTGGTACAGTAATCCTTTCTGGAAGTCATGTTACTAGACCATGACGAACCTACTAACTATGAGGAAGCGATGATGAGCCCAGATTCCACGAAATGGCTTGAGGCCATGAAATCTGAGATGGGATCCATGTATGAGAACAAAGTATGGACTTTGATTGACTTGCCCAATGATCGATGAGTCATTAATGTCGGCATCCTGGGAACGGGGGTCCCCAGGCTTGCCTGCCTGCGGCCCGCAGCGTGGCTAAGCTAGTAGGCCGTATGACCCACCTTCATCAACAAGGCATCCAAGACCCTCGCGAGGGGCCAAGCCTCACGAGGCGGACGACACAAGACCTTCTCTGGAGCGCCCTAGTCAGGCAGGCTCACGAGGAGCGGAGATATCAAGGAAAGGCGAACCTCGCGAGGCTCTCGTGATGTGAGCCATGATGATCGACACCAGGCGGGCGCCACGCAGGCGCCAGGTCGGCGCCAGCGCGCACAACGTCCTTGTTTCCTCTTTGGTGCTAAGGAAACCAGTGCAAGAGAGGAGTACCGAGGCATCAGGCAAAGGTTGCCATTTTGGTGCAACAAGACCGAGACCAGAAGGACGGCAAGACAGAGGTCATCGTGGAGCCCAAGACGGCGTCACCACCAGAGCCTTTGGCAGGCGAAGACCACATTTGTCAGGATAGCGCGTACTAGTTGTCCCCCTTTAAATTTGCCCGCCATTGTTGGCTCCCTTCCTGCTCAAGATTCGGGAAGAGGAGCATGGCCTCTATAAGTAGGACTAGCCACCACCATAGGGCAGAAAAAGAGAGATCTGGGATCACTCTCACCCACACAAGTTAGCCAATCACAAGAACACCTCAACCTCAGGAGGCTGTTCTTCCCATTGTATTGTTCATCATCAGCCCAAGAGGCAATCCACCACCACCACACTGGAGTAGGGTATTACACCACAACGGTGGCCCGAACCAGTATAAATCTTGTGTCTTTTCGCGTTGCAAGTTCGTCAAGTTTGTCCGCGAGATCTTATCGAGCTAGGGCGTAGATCGGTGGGAGGAAAAGACTTCATGCGCACCCCAGTGTTCGAACCTTAAGGGTTTTCCAGAACCCCACATCCGATATTTGGCGCGCCAGGTAGGGGTGCGCCGTAGCTTCCCCTCTGTCGATCTGCGCTCCGTCGCCACCGCGCTTCGCCCACATGGCAGGCGCCCTGCCGCTGACTTCGGCGGTCAATGTTGACAATGGGGCCAGGGGGCTCCGAGCCCTGGCCCCCGCTCTATGGCGGTTGCAGTGGCCGCCCAAGTTCAGGCCGGAGATGCCGCCGCGCTACGATGGCGTGGCGGACCCGTCATTTTTCCTGCTGGCGTGCGAGGAGGCCGTCCTCAAAGCCGGGGGCGACGACAAGGTCATCACCAACTGGCTTCCCTTGTAACGCCCTCGATGCGGCTATGGCTCCTACGTGTCGAAGCACGACTTAGAGGCATAACCGCATTGAAAGCAATGTCGCAAGTAAGTCAATCTTCACAACAACCCATGTAAATAGATAATAAGGGGAAAGGTACATAGTTGGCTTACACTCGCCATGTCACACAAAGTACATAAATAGCATTACATCAACCAATACAATCATGGTCCGACTACGGTACCAAAATAAAAGATCAAACCCAACATGCGACACTGTCCCGATCGCCCCAACTGGGCACCACTACTGATCATCAGGGAAAGACACATAGTAACGGCGTGAGGCTTCGCCGAACTCCCACTTGAGCTCAAGCGCATCATCTGGAACGGAGTCATTGGGTCCTGCATCTGGTTTGGAAGTAATATGTGAGCCATGGGGACTCAGCAATCTCGCACCCTCGCGATCAAGACTATTTAAGCTTATAGGTAAGGCAAGGTAAATATGTGGAGCTGCAGCAAGCGACTAGCATATATGGTGGCTAACCTGTTCGCAAAAGAGAGCAAGAAGAGAAGGCAAAGCACGAAAGAAGAACTAGAGAACAACCTACGGCAAACATAACTCCAACACCGTGTTCACTTCCCGGACTCCGCCGAGAAGAGACCATCACGTTAACACACACAGTTGATTCATTTTAATTAAGTTAAGGTTCAAGTTATCTACAACCGGACATTAACAAATTCCCATCTGCCCATAACCGCGGGCACGGCTTTCGAAAGTTCAAATCCCTGCAGGGGAGTCCCAGCTTAGCCCATGACAAGCTCTCACGGTCAACGAAGGATAAACCTTCTCCCGAGACATTCCGATCAGACTCGGTATCCCGGTTCTACAAGACAACTTCGACGAAGATAAAACAAGTCCAGCAACACCGCCCGAATGTGCCGACAAATCCCGATAGGAGCTGCACATATCTCGTTCTCAGGGCACACTCAGATGAGCCAGACGTCGGGTAGGCCAGCCCAGGGTTGCCCCTGGTAGCCCCGGACATCGCTCGGTTGGACCAACACTCAGAGGAGCACTGGCCCGTGGGGGTTTAAATAAGATGACCCTCGGGCTCTGGAAACCCAAGGGAAAAGAGGCTAGGTGGCAAATGGTAAAACCAAGGTTGGGCATTGCTGGAGGAGTTTTATTCAAGGCGAACTGTCAAGCGGTTCCCATTATTACCCAACCGCGTAAGGAACGCAAAATCCGGGAACATAACACCGATATGACGGAAACTAGGGCGGCAAGAGTGGAACAAAACACTAGGCAAGAGGCCAAGCCTTCCACCCTTTACCAAGTATATAGACGCATTAAGATAACAAGATAATATAATGATATCCCAACAAGAAAATAATGTTCCAACAAGGAACGATCTCCAATCTTCACCTGCAACTAGCAACGCTATAAGAGGGGCTGAGCAAAGCGGTAACATAGCCAATCAACGGTTTGCTAGGACATGGTGGGTTAGAGGTTTGACATGGAAATTTGGGAGACATGATAAGCAAGTGGTAGGCATCGTAGCATAGGCATAGCAAAAGAGCGAGCATCTAGCTAGCAAAGATAGAAGTGATTTCGAGGGTATGATCATCTTGCCTGCAAAGTTGTCAGAGTTGACTGGATCCTCGAAAGCAAACTCAACTGGCTCCTCATTAGAGAACTCGTCTCCCAGCTCTACCCAAACAAGACAAACAAGCAAAAGGAACACAATCAACCACGTGCAAAGCTCAAACAACATGATGCAAACATGGTATGCTATGCGGGATGCGATATGTGATGCATATGCAAGATTTGACACGGAATGATTGAACCCGGCCTCAACTTGGAAAACCAAGAGTGCCACTGGAAAGGTGAGGTGATTTCGGTTGCAATCGATATAAAGAACACCGGAATCGGATGCACGGTTTGGAAATGGCAAGCAAAACAAATATGGCACCGGTCTGCGATAAACAGCAAGTAGCCATCTAAATGCATCCAGATAATTATGCTACAGCACTCAAACATGGCAACAAAATACATGGCGGGGATCCACTCATGATGCTTGACAAAAGATGAACACTGAGCTACAAAATACAATTGCAAGCATGTGAACATGGCAAAAACATAATCAGATCTCAGACTCAGAGAAAAACTGGAGCATGCAAATCTATTAACGAGTAGGCATGTTTACGAGCTCGATGCACTCACTACAGAGCAAGGCATGACAAACTAAGCATACACCCATCAAGAATACACATTGTATAAGCTAGACATGGCAAGAACAACAACATAGCATGCACAGATCAACAACAACATCCTCAGCAAAATCGCTAACAAGTAGACAATCTGCCAGGAATTACGAAATAGCTAAAGTAGAGCTCGATTGACTCAAGCTAGGGTGCTCCATAATTGTAAACAAAGACATGGATGGATAGAGCACCAAAATATTAACAAATCATCCTTACTGATCATCCTCAAAAGAGACACGGATCACTAGGAAACAACGTGAACATATGGCATATTGACAAAAACAGAGCAAGGACTTAGTGAAATTTCTAAGTCCCTGAAATCAGCATTAACGAATGCACCACTTTGCAAGCTTGTTCTAGTCACCAAACATATCAAAAAAATACATGGATAGCACCTCTGTAAAGATGGCAAAGCATATAACAAAACTCATGTAGAGCTCAGGAGCATATCATGCACACATTAATCATGGCAAAAATGACAAATAGCTATTTGGTGCAGCAGATCTAACAATTAACTAAAATAGCACTCTTCCAACAGCATTCCGGGAATGAAGATGAGCTCAAATGAAAATGATGCAATGAGATGAAATGATGTACTCTCTGAGGCGAACATTTTGATATGCTACACGCCCAAAACGGAGCTACGGATGCGGAGATATAGCATGATGAAAAATGCCAATTATCTAGGGTTTCGGGAGAAACTCAACCGAGAGAAAAATATCCCAGATCTGGATCTGGCCGGGCGCGTTCTTCGAGGATCACCGGGGAACACTGTAGCTCGCCGGAGACGGTGGATCCGGCCGACGTGCTCGCCGGAGGAGGAGCTCGGGGCCGCGGGGAGGCTCGCCGGAGACCGGTGCGGGCGCGGGGCGGCGCTCCTCGGTGAGGGGCGGCGACCGGAGAGATGGGGCGGCATGGAGGGCGCCAGAGTCCGGACGGAGATGGCGCCGGGCGGCGAGGTGGTGGACCGGGCGTGGGGAAGAAGGCCCCGGGCGGCGGCGGGTGGCGTTGGGCCTCGGGGGCCCGACCTGGACCTCCCGGGCCGGCGGCGGCGACGAAGTAGGGCTGCGGCTCGGCCAATGGGGGCATGCCACATGGCGGCGGGGGTGGAACCGGACACGTCCTGCACCGGCGGACGTTGTCCGGCGCGCGGAGGAAGACGGAGGCTAGGGTTTCGGGGGAGAGATCCGAAATTTCGGGGAGAGACCTATTATATAGGCATAGGGGGAGCTAGGAGAGTCCAAATGAGGTGCGGTTTTCGGCCACGCGATCGTGATCGAACGCTCTAGATGATGGAGAGGGTTTAGGTGGGTTTTGGGTCAAATTGGAGGGGTGTTGGGCTGCAATACACATGAGGCCTTCTCGGTCCCTCGGTTAACCGTTGGAGCATCAAACGAAGTCCAAATGGTACGAAACTTGACAGGCGGTCTACCGGTAGTAAACCAAGGCTGCTTGGCAAGTCTCGGTCCAATCCGGAAATGTTTAACCCCCACACACGAAAGGAAGGTAGAAAGGACCACCGGAGGAGATAGGAGCGCCGGAATGCAAAACAGACAACGGGGAAAATGCTCGGATGCATGAGACGAACACGTATGCAAATGCAATGCACATGATGACATGATATGAGATGCATGACAACGACAACAACACACGGAGACAAAAACCCGAACCCGAGGAAATAAAATAACTTAGCGCCGGAAACGGTAAGAGTTGGAGCACATATAAGGTAAATTACATCCGGGGTGTTACACATGGCCCTCGCCGGCGAGCCACGCGCCTGGCTGCTCAACCTTCCCGGACCCACGGTGGCATCTTGGGAGGAGCTCCGTGACCTCTTCACTGCTCTCTACGCGGTGCCGGCGCACCACACAGTCACGGCCCTGCTGGGCGGCTCTCAAGCACCGCCATCAGACCGCCACGCCAAGCCATTCCTCCATCGGATCAGGGCCACCCCTAGGCGCCCGGGGGCTCCGCCGGGCTGGGCTGCGCCAGAGGCCGACCTTACCTTTGGCTCAGAAGACCACCTGACTCCACCGCCGGCTCCGGAATGCTCCCGATGCTCTGCAACCCCACCATCTGCAACGTGGCCGTCACCAAGACCCTCATCGACAGTGGTGCTGGCCTCAACTTGATCTCTGTGGAAGCCTTCAGCCTTCTCCACGTGCCACTCGAGCGGCTCGGCCTCAGTAAGCCCTTCTCGGGAGTGGGTGGTGGAGCTGCCCGCTCCCTGGGACAGATCCGCCTCCCTGTCACCTTCAGCACACACGACAACTACCGCACCGAGCTGGTGGACTTCGACATCGCTCGCATCGGTCTCCCATACAATGCCATCCTCAGGTACCCGGCTCTCGCTCAGTTCATGGCGGCGACTCACCCGGCTTACAACCTCATGAAGATGCCAGGGAGCAGGGGCATCCTCACCATCAAGGGGGATACTAAGGAGGCCGTGATGGCGCTCAGGCTCGCCTCCAAGACCGCGGCAGCAGCACAACCCGCCGACGCCGGTGCCCCGCGGCCCGGGAGGCCGCACCCACTAAGAAGAAGCAGTTGTTCACCCAGGACAAGGCAGAAACCAAGCAGGTGTCGGTCAGCGAGGACGGGTCTTCAGGAGCCACCTTTACCATAGGAGCCGGCCTTGACCCGGAACAAGAAGAAACCCTAGTGAGGTTCTTGCGCACGAACAAGGAGATATTCGTGTGGGAGCCCAATCAGTCGGTAGGGGTCCCGAGGGAGGTGATCCAGCATCATCTAGGGGTATGCCCCAACATCCGCCCCGTGAAGCAGCGAGCAAGGTGGCAGTCCACTAAGAAGCAGGCCTTCATTGTCCAAGAGACATGCAAGCTGGAAGCGGCAGGTACCATCCGAGAGGTCCGATACCCCGAATGGCTGGCGAACCCTGTCATGGTGCCGAAAAAGGCGGGAAGGAACGGATGTGCGTCGACTTCACTAATCTTAACAAAGCCTGCCCTCAAGACCCGTTCCCACTCCTGCGCATCGACCAGATCGTTGACTCCACCGCCGAGTGTGACCTGCTGTGCTTCCTGGATGCGTTCTCAGGGTATCATCAAATCAAGATGGCGGTGGAAGATGTGGAGAAGACGGCCTTCCTAACACCATGTGGGGTGTACTGCTACACCTTCATGCCCTTCGGGCTGCGGAACGCGGGCGCGACCTTTCAGCGGTTGATACACATCGCTCTGGGGCGACAGCTCGGGAGGAACGCAGAGGCTTACGTCGATGACATAGTGGTCAAGTCTCGCGAGGTAAGGACATTGATTCAAGACTTAGAGGAGACCTTCGAGAGCTTGCGCCAAGTGAACTTAAGGCTCAACCCGGAGAAGTGCGTGTTCGGTGTCCCCTCCAGCAAGCTGCTGGGATTCCTCGTATCCCACAGGGGATCGAGGCGAACCCGGAGAAGGTCAAGGCTATCGAGGACATGATCCCACCGCAGACCCTCAAAGAGATGCAGAAGCTGGCAGGGCGGGTGACCGTGTTAGGGCGTTTCATCTCCAAACTGGGAGAGCGTGCCTTACCATTCTTCAAGCTCATGAAGAGGAAGGGCCCGTTCGAGTGGAACCCGGAGGCCGACCGGGCCTTCCAAGACCTCAAGAAATACCTTACTAGCCCCCTAGTGATGGTGGCACCACGGCCCCTCGAGCCTCTGGGACTCTACCTTGTTGCCACCCCGTACTCCGCCAGCGCGGCGTTGGTGGCGGTTCGGGAGGAGCGCCAAGCCAAGGGCGCACCCCGCCAGGCCAAGGCTGAAGCAGCGCGGTGTCAGGAAGGCGCAGCAAAGGCATCAGCGATGGAAGGCCAAGCTCGGCAGGGTGACATTGCAGAAGCTCCTGAGGACAGTCGGGTCTCAGGGACCCTTCCACCTCAGGATACGCCCCGATCTCCGCAGGACCCGAGCCTCGATAGCGTGCCAGCCCTCGTCGAACACCCGGTGTACTTTGTTAGCACCATACTACAGGACGCGAGAGCACGCTACCCCATGCCCCAGAAACTCCTGCTCGCGCTCTTGGTGGCCTCACGCAAGCTGCGACACTACTTCCAGGGCCACCCCATCAAGGTCGTCTCAGCCTACCCACTAGAAAGAATACTTAGGAGCCCTAACTCAGCCGGAAGGGTTGCAGAGTGGAACATCGCGTTGCAAGCATTCCAGTTGGAGTTCAGCACTACCAGGGTCATCAAGGGGGGCGCACTTGCTGACATTGTGGACGAATGGACGGATGCCCCGACACTTGAGGAAGGAGAAGACCGGTCCACCTCCCCAGGAAGTGAGGCTCTGGACGGTTGGATCATGTATTTCTATGGCGCTTTCGCACACCAGGGCGCGGGGGCTGGAGCAGTGCTCATCTCGCCCACCCAGGACAGGTTCTACTACGCCGTGCAACTCTACTTTCAGCACGGCAAGAAGGTCTCCAACAACATCGCAGAATACGAAGGCCTCATAGCCGGCCTGAAGGCTGCAGTGGCCCTTGGGGTGAAGCGCCTCACCGTCAGAGGCGACTCACAACTCCTCGTAAACTTCTCCAACAAGGTGTATGAGCCGAAGGACGAGCATATGGAGGCCTACCTCGCAGAGGTGCGCAAGATGGAGAAACAGTTCTCGGGCCTGGAGCTGCAGCACGTGCCTTGGGGCACCAACAAGGAAGCCGACGACATCGCCAGGAGAGCATCCAAGCGGCAACCTCAGGAGCCAGGCGTCTTTGAGGAGCAGCTCTTCAAGCCATCAGTTGCGCCACCTCTCTCAGGAATGACTCAGCCTCGGGAAGAGCTCCCCCAGCCTCCGGCCGCGGGAGCCCCGACCTGTGGACCGACCTTCGGAGCTCGGCTGCTCTTGGCGCTCGAGCCCCGGGAGGAATGATGGACCAAGGAATTCAAGGAGTACTTAATGCATGGGACGTTGCCGGAGAAGGAAGAGGAGGCGGAGCACGAGGCCCAGCAAGCCACGGCATACTGTATCCAAGACGGCGAGTTATATAGGAAGCGACAGAACGATGTCACACTACGCTGCATATCTAGCAACCAAGGAAGGGAGTTGCTGATTGACATACACGGCGGGGACTACGGACACCACTCGTCGTCACAGACCCTCATCGGCAAGGTGTTCCGCAGTGGATTCTACTGGCCTACAGCACTCAACGACGTAGCCGAGCTGGTGAAGTCTTGCGAAGCTTGCCAATTCCACGCCAAACAAATCCTGAAGGAAATATGCCCTAGAGGCAATAATAAAGTTATTATTTATTTCCTTATATCATGATAAATGTTTATTATTCATGCTAGAATTGTATTAACCGGAAACATAATACATGTGTGAATACATAAACAAACAGAGTGTCACTAGTATGCCTCTACTTGACTAGCTCATTGATCAAAGATGGTTAAGTTTCCTAACCATAGACATGAGTTGTCATTTGATTAACGGGATCACATCATTAGGAGAATGATGTGATTGACATGACCCATTCCGTTAGCTTAGCACACGATCGTTTAGTATGTTGCTCTTGCTTTCTTCATGACTTATACATGTTCCTATGACTATGAGATTATGCAACTCCCATTTACCAGAGGAACACTTTGTGTGCTACCAAACGTCACAACGTAACTGGGTGATTATAAAGGTGCTCTACAGGTGTCTCCGAAGGTACTTGTTGGGTTGGCGTATTTCGAGATTAGGATTTGTCACTCCGATTGTCGGAGAGGTATCTCTGGGCCCTCTCGGTAATGCACATCACTTAAGTCTTGCAAGCATTGCAACTAATGAGTTGGTTGCGGGATGATGTATTACGGAACGAGTAAAGAGACTTGCTAGTAACGAGATTGAACTAGGTATTGAGATACCGATGATCGAATCTCGGGCAAGTAAACATACCGATGACAAAGGGAACAATGTATGTTGTTATGCGGTCTGACCGATAAAGATCTTCGTAGAATATGTAGGAGCCAATATGAGCATCCAGGTTCCGCTATTGGTTATTGACCGGAGACGTGCCTTGGTCATGTCTACATAGTTCTCGAACCCGTAGGGTCCGCACGCTTAACGTTACGATGACAGTTATATTATGAGTTTATATGTTTTGATGTACCGAAGGTTGTTCGGAGTCCCGGATGTGATCACGGACATGACGAGGAGTCTCGAAATGGTCGAGACATGAAGATTGATATATTGGAAGCCTATGTTTGGATATCGGAAGTGTTCCGGGTAAAATCGGGATTTTACCGGAGTACCGGGAGGTTACCGGAACCCCCCGGGAATCAAATGGGCCTTAGTGGGCCTAGGTGGATGAGAGGAGAGGAGGCAAGGGCTGGCCGCGCGCCCCTCCCCCCTAGTCCGAATAGGACAAGGAGAGGAGGGCAGCTCCCCCCTTCCTTCTCCTCCACTCCTTCCCCCTCAAGTCCTAATCCAACTAGGAAAGGGGGGAGTCCTACTCCAAGTGGGAGTAGGACTCCTCCTAGCGCGCCCTCTCCCTTGGCCGGCCACACACCCCCTTGCTCCTTTATATACGGGGGCAGGAGGGCACTGTCGGTGTCAAAACCAGCGGATCTCGGGTAGGGGGTCCCGAACTGTGCGTCTAAGGCGGATGGTAACAGGAGGCAGGGGACATGATGTTTTACCCAGGTTCGGGCCCTCTTGATGGAGGTAAAACCCTACGTCATGCTTGATTTATTCTTGATGATATGAGTATTACAAGAGTTGATCTACCACGAGATCGGAGAGGCTAAACCCTAGAAGCTAGCCTATGGTATGATTGTATGTTGTCCTACGGACTAAAACCCTCCGGTTTATATAGACACCGGAGGGGGCTAGGGTTACACATGGTCGGTTACAAAGGAGGAGATGTCCATATCCATACTGCCTAGCTTGCCTTCCATGCCAAGTAGAGTCCCATCCGAACACGAGACGAAGTCTTCAATCTTGTATCTTCATAATCTAACAGTCCGGCCAAAGGATATAGTCTGGCTGTCCGGAGACCCCCTAATCGAGGACTCCCTCGGTAGCCCCTGAACCAGGCTCCAATGACAATGAGTCCGGCGCGCAGTGTTGTCTTCGGCATTGCAAGGCGGGTTCCTCCTCGGATACACCACAGAAGAGTTCGAATAAAAGGATAGTGTCCGACCCTGCAAAATAAGTTCCACATACCACCATAGAGAGAATAATATTTCCATAAATCTAATCTGCTGACATGTTTTGGCACCATGACATCATGCCATGGCTCGGTGATTATTCGAACCGTTTTTCTTTAACTAGCCCCGCACATAACGCGAGGCAGTTTCTTGACACGTCTCGTCAAAGCAGAGATCGTGTCCCCCTTATTACGGGATTCTCATCAATACGGTCGTGGGTAACCCAACCACGCCTAGGACTCCTAGATTTTAGGCAAGTCCCAAATGGCCACAAGGAGGACGCTTGATATTCACCCTCTTTATAAAGGGTCAAGGCTTTTACTTTTTTCCTCCCGTGCTCAATCGAATCCTTCCCCCGCCTCGAGTTCTAACACTCAAAGCCTAGGTCAGGTGCTTCGGATCTTCAATCATGTCCGGATCCAGCCTCCAGGGCCGGTGGATGCCCTCCATCGTCACGGAAGAGGATATCAAGAAGTTGACGGAGGCAAGATACCTGACCGCCGAAGTCTCACATCGGCTGCCCGCCCGAGGGCATGTCGTCCCTACTCCTGAACCCAATGAAGACATCGTGTTCATCTCCCACTTCCTCCGAGGACTAGGCCTCACTCTGGATCCCTTCGTTAGGGCTTTGATGTTCTATTACGGGCTTGATTTCCACGACCTAGCCCCGGATTCCTTTCTCCACATCTCGGCATTTATTGTCATATGTGAGGCCTTCCTCCGCATTACCCCTCACTTCGGCCTGTGGCTCAAGACCTTTGATGTGAAGCCGAAGACGGTCGAGGGGCGGTATGCAGCGTGCGGGGGTGCATTAATAAGCAAGATTGCCGGAGCTCCATGGCCAAAAGGTTCCTTTCCAGAGGTGTCTGGATTATGGCAACGAGAGTGGTTCTACATCACCGCTCCTAGAAGTGCCAAGTGGGTAGCTTCCCCCGCCTTTCGCTCGGGCCCTCCACCACAACTGATGTCATGGATCAGCAGGGGGCTGAGCTGGGGTCCAGCCAAGTATGTTCCCATACTGTAGAGCCGCATCCGGGATCTCTTCGAGGGATATTTTAGTTTAGTTATGGTAGTGCAAGTCATGCAGGTTCATCAAGTCCAGCCTTGCAAACGCCGGCCCCTCCGCTTGTGGGAATTCAACCCAGAAGGAACACGCGCTATTCGGAATTTCCTCGGCCTGACGCACGAGGAGATGTGCAAGTCATTCTTCAGACACCTCCGAGGACGTGGGCCTGAGCAGCAACCGCATCGCGGCCCAAGTAAGTAATCCTCTAGCCGAACACACTGTCTTTCATTTATCATGACGTCATTCTGAAGAATCGCTTTTTGACCAGGACTGGATAACAAAGGCGAAGATGATCCGGTGTTCGACCCCCCTTCCCGAAGGCTTGGACAATCCGGTGCTGGAAAAGATGCTCGAGCCAGCACCTTGCCTGGTGCCCTAGAAGGAAGATGAAGGGGGGAATAAAGAGGGCGAAAGAGGGCCCCCACCGCTACCTATTCCAACCGAGGGAACGAGCGCCTCCATGAGGGAGGATAACCAAGGGAAGGAATCTAACATTCCCTCACCCCAGGGGAGGAAGAGGACTACCTCTGATGACCCAGAGACCAAGGTTTCCAAACGGGAGAAGAAAACTCCACCGGAGGGTCCCGCCTTGGAGGGTGCTCTTGCCGCACAAAGTCCATGCGGGGATCAGCCCTCTAACGAGCTGTAAGTAATCAAAAAGTACTTAATAGTGAAGATATACTACCTTACTTCTGAGGAAGATAACCGAAGCATCTATCTTGCAGTTCGGATCTGAGCCCTTCTCAGCGGAGCTCATCTTCGGGGGATCTTCTTCCGGAGATGATGGAGAGCGAAACGCCTCCCCCGGACTCCCTGGCTCAAGAAGCGGGCGACCTTGAAGTGTCGTCATGGAGAGTTTCTCCGGATCCGGCAAGGCCAAAAGGTAATCCCATGGTCACCCGAAGCCCTCAGTATCCGGCTCTTGAAGGGAGCAATCAAAAGAGTCCGGCACCACTTGGTATGTGGTCGGACATACTGAAGGGTCTGCTAGAGCAAGCGACTATCTCAGAATAGCACCGTACATTAATATGTACGGTGATTGAAAGGATTTCGTCCGCCGAAAACGGGTTGCATGAAGCCTTTATGAGTCTACTGACGGGCTTTGAGGTACGTGGAATGATATGCATTTGTGGTAGTACCGCACATTTTTAGGTGCGCCCTGTGTAGATAGTAGCCCCTGAGACTCTGGTTGTCGTCGAGAATGGCGGCGAACAGAGGATCGTAGTCCCAGGTAATAACCAGACTTCCGTTATGTGCAGGTGTCTAAAGCTCCGGTGGCTAGCCGGACTGATGGGGTTGCCGAACTAAAACGGCGACTAGATGCGGCGGATGCCGACATCGAGCTTGTTAACAAGCGGCTTGACGAGGCACAGGGTAGGTGATGTTTATAGTGAATGTCACATAGTAAGAGCAGCGTGATGCCAGTATCTTTAATATGTTGTGACTGCAGATGGAGCTGCCAACATGGAGGCCCTGCGGGCGGAGCTTGCCCGAGCCAAGGAGCAAGCGAGGAGTAGTAATGCGGCCGCTTTGAAGGCGGCCGAAGAGTTGAGAGCCGAGAAGGCTGCGCATAGCGAGAGCAAAGATAAAATGGCCAAAATGGCTGTGAAGTTAAAAGACACTGCCGACCGCTGCCAGTTTCTTGAAGAAGAAAACCGGGCGAAGGCTACGGACCTTGAAAAGGCCACAATGGCGACCAAAGACACCCGCTCTGCAATGAGAGCAAAGAAGGAGGAGCTGCGTGAAGCCGGGGACATTCTGGCTGGGAAACCCTTTATGCTGCGGAGGAAGTTCGGCGGTCCGCGGTATGCCCCTCTGGATCGGCTGTGGAGTTCGGCCGACGCATATATGGACTTAGCGGCGAGCGTTGTCGATGCGACCGAATACTTCTGAGATCAAACAGATCGTGAAGTGGACAAGCTGTTCTGGTCACAATTTAACGTTCCAGAGCCTTCGCTTCCATTGACTGATCAGCTTGCTGAATGGGCCGAACTCAATAGATTGTCCGGACTCGCATAGAGGGCTTGCGGATGGCCCTTGCCCGTGTCAAAACATACTAGGCGGAGATGGATGCCACCACTGTCGCGGCGCAGGGTTCGGCCATAGGCCGAGTGGCTGCCGAGCACTATTTTGAAGAAGTTCTTGAGGGCGCTCGTGCGATAGAGGCCCAGTGCTCGAAGAATGTTATATTTGAGTGATATGTATTCCTATTTTAAAAACAATGTTTTATTGATTTTATCAAGGATGTATTTATACTTTTGCCCGAAAGTATTGTGATGCCTCCTGTGCGGCCGTTTATGTATACATGTATATAACCTGAAAGATTGCAGTCGTCGGCTTCAGCCCCCACGCATATAATGCGGGGGTGTTTGCAGAAGACGCGTATTCACACTTAATCCAACGTCTTGGTCCTATTAAGGAGGTGATAGCGCAGCGAACTAGGAAACCGGACTATAATGCTTTAACACTTTCACTTAGCCATAGGAGTTTGACAGTGGGGCTACTATATAGCCCCTGGTGGCTCCGCACTCATCCGGATTCGGGGTGCGTACATGCCTGGCCGGGAAACGGCCCTTCGTTAATGCGGAGGAATCCCGAAGATTCCAATAAGTCATCGAGTGGTTGACCAGTCTCACTCTATATCATGATAGTCAGTTTTCGGCTTTCTCTACTGAGGTGCTCGTCTGGATGAACCAGGGCACAATCGCAGTAGTTCTCCTGGTGTCGCCTTAGCCGATAGAGCGGAACATAAGGCAGCAAAACAGAGGAGCCGGGAAAACCCAACATTTGACCAAAGACATGATTCGGTGCTGATGCATATAAGGCCAAACTCGCGACACCGAACACTCCCTAAGGTATTCGGTCTTTATGGTGTAAACCGGGTCTAAACAGTACCCTTTGTAATAAGCCCCTGGTGTCCAGGTACATGCATTATTCTGGCGTGGCCACATAACAAGACGTCAGCATCCTTCTCGGTTGTACTGAGAATCCGAGGGATGTAAATCAACAAGAGACAGTAAAAAAGGTTTACGCAGGGTCTCAATCTACAAAGAATCCTTGGAGCGGGTCCCTGCTGCACGTCTGCGCCTGTGTCTCCGTTGTGCCGTATCCTGGACGGGTGTAGCACGATGGTCATCTAAAAAAGAGAGGAACTTAACTAAAAAGTTGCCGTGCAAAAGTTAAGTTATACTAAATAAACAATATATAGTTGAAAATGAGTAAAGGTGAGCCTTATTGCCACTTTTGCGAGCGCGTTGAGCCCCTTGTATTGTAATAGGGGTATAGCCATCAAACCTGTATTCATTACATATAGCTGAGCCGGACTCGTCTAGCCGTGTCCGTGGTCTTAACGACCTGTCAAATGCTTGAGTTGGTGAGGCCGTTTAGTGTGCGGTAGCCAAGGCGGCCGCACCGTCTTCGGCGCGCAAGGAGCGCTCAATATTTCCATTTACTGTAATGATACCGCGTGGACTGGGCATCTTGAGCTTGAGGGAAGCGTAATGTGGTATTGCGTTAAAGCGAGCGAAAGCTTCGCGTCCGAGTAGTGCTTCATAGCCACTTTGGAACGGAGCGACGTGGAAAGTTAAATTTTCGCTGCGGAAGTTATCGGGGAAGCCGAATATAACCTCTAGTAGCAGGGAGCCCCTGCAGTGAGCCTCCAGGCCTAGCGTTACTCCTTTAAAGGTAGCATTCCTGCGGCCAATTTTTGTTGGGTCTATCCCCATTTTGCGGACTATGTCCTGATATATCAGATTTAAACTGCTGCTGCCGTCCATCAGGACTCGGGTGAAGTGGTATCCGTCAATTATTGGATCTAATACCAAGGCAGCCCACCCCGCACACCGGATACTTGCCGAGTAATCCCGATTGTCGAAGGTGATCGGTTGGGACGACCAGTGGCGGAGCTCCACGGTGATAGGCCCTGGGGCATGTTCCTCTAAAGGTGTCGCTTTGTTTCTCCCTTTTATCACGTGTAACACGTTGACTGTTTTTACTTCTGGTGGGAATTTTTTCCGTTCCCCTGTGCTTTGCTTGCGAGGCTCGTCCGCGTCTTCACTTGGTGTATCCTGCCCCTTGTGTTCGGCGTTGAGCTTGCCGGATTGTTTGAAGACCCAACATTCTCTGTGGGTATGGTTTGCAGGTTTATCCGGGGTGCTATGGATCTGACATATTTGGTCCAGAATTTTGTTTAGGCTGGACAATTCGTCTCTGTTGCCTTTGGAGGGCGGCTTCTGCTGCCCTGGCCGAGAGCTTCTAAATCCGGCGTTTACCGCCGTGCTCTTCGGACTGTCTTCTTTGTTCCGGCGCTTATTCTTGCTGTGTCGTGATTTCCCGTTTCCATCCCTGACTTCGGATGTACTTGGGTCGCTGGTGCTGCATCGGGCTAACCAGCTATCCTCGCCCGCGCAAAAATGGGTCATGAGGCTTGTTAATGCTGCCATTGTTCTTGGCTTTTCTTGACTGAGGTGTCTGGCAAGCCATTCGTCTCGAATGCTATGCTTGAAAGCTGCTAAGGCTTCGGCGTCCGGACAGTCAACTATTTGGTTCTTTTTAGTGAGGAACCTGTTCCAAAGTTTTCGGGCTGACTCACCGGGCTGTTGAGTTATATGACTTAAACCGTCTGCATCCGGTGGACGGACATATGTCCCTTGAAAATTTGCCCGAAAGGCGTCTTCGAGCTCTTCCCAGCTTCTGATGGAGTTTTCGGGGAGGCTTTTAAGCCAGTGCCGAGCTGGCCCTTTGAGCTTGAGGGGTAAGTACTTGATGGCGTGGAGATCGTCTCCTCGAGCCATATGGATGTGGAGGATGTAGTCCTCAATCCAGACCCCAGGCTCTGTTGTTCCGTGTACGCCTCTATGTTTATGGGTTTGAATCCCTCTGGAAATTCATGGTCCAGCACCTCGTCGGTGAAACATAGAGGGTGTGCGGCACCCCTGTATTTGGGTGTACCGTGGTGTTCGGATGTTTGTTGTGTTGCATTGTATGTTAGAGCACGTCTGCATGGTCCATAGATGGATCTGGTTGCGCCGTCCTTTTGATGTGAGCCCTTACGCAGATCGCGTACTAGTTTATGTGCGGCGTCGTTTGCCACTTTATGTTGGCTATGAGGTCGTCTATCTGACCGGATGGCCATTTTATTTTTTAATTGTGGAGGATCTAAGGCCTCCTCATCAAATTCAGGTAGCAACTTTCGCTTCGGATAGCTCTTGGTGTGGCGATTACTGCCGCACTTCGCTGCAGTGTTGAGTACTTCACTCCATTTGATTTTGAGTGTGTCTTGTGCAGCCTTGAGCCTTTGCTTCTATTTTTTCAGACTCCTCGCCGTGGCAACAAGCCTTTGGTGGGCATTATGTTGCTCCTGGCGCCTGTCCGGTGTGATGTCGTCCGGACTGTTATCTTCGACGGGGTTGGGTTGTTCGGCTTGACTTTCCGTGTTGCCGTGGTCGGGCAATGATTCGCCCTGCTCTAACGCTGGCTCTGTATGATCGTTATTTCTGCTGAGGCAGGATTTGGAGCGGCATTTACGCCGCTGCTTTGACTGCTTCTTGAGGGAACCACCCTTCGCTGCATCCTTCCGTTCCTCGTCGTTATTTTCTTTGGGTGTGTCCACCATGTATACGTCATGTGATGAAGTGGGTGTCCAGTGCCCCGTGGGCGGTGGTTCCTCTTCGCCTCCCACATCGTCGTCCATACCGTCGATGTCTTCGGAGTCGAAGTCGAGCATGTCGGTTAAGTCATCGATAGTGGCTACTAAGTGGGTGGTGGGTGGGCGGCGAATTTCTTCGTCATCCGCCTCCCAATCCTGCCGAACGTAGTTCGGCCAGGACTCTCCTGACAAGGAGAGAGACCTTAATGAGTTCAGTATGTCGCCAAAGGGCGAGTGCTGAAAATATCCGCGGAGGTAAACTCCATGACCGGCGCCCAATCGGATTCGACAGGAATGGGCGCAGGCGGTTCGGAGTCCGTGGCCGGAGAAGGATCCGGCAGTTTGGCAACACGGCTCTCGTGAAGGGTAAGGTCGATATTCGGCTCGATCGCCATAGAGGATACAGCCTTCGTGGCGGGGTCTATCCACCCGTCCATGGACGGCGCAATTGGCTCTGAATTGAGGGTCGGAGCGGCTGCTGGTGTGATTTCTCGAACACTGTCCGATGGTAGAGCTAAATCGTACTCATCGTGACCGCGTGGCGCACAAGGCAGGGGCTCAAATCCGTTGAAGATCAAGTCTCCGCGGATATCGGCCGTGTAGTTTAAGCTTCCAAACCTGACCTGGTGGCCAGGGGCATAACTTTCGATCTGCTCCAGATGGCCAAGCGAGTTGGCCCGTAGTTCGAAGCCGCCGAACACAAAGATCTGTCCGGGGAGAAAAGTCTCACCCTGGACTGCATCGCTATCGATGATCGTAGGAGCCATCAAGCCTAACGGCGACGACATAGAGGAACTCTCAATGAAAGCACCAATGTCGGTGTCAAAACCGGCGGATCTCAGGTAGGGGGTCCCGAACTTTGCGTCTAAGGCGGATGGTAACAGGAGGCAGGGGACACGATGTTTTACCCAGGTTCGGGCCCTCTTGATGGAGGTAAAACCCTACGTCCTGCTTGATTTATTCTTGATGATATGAGTATTACAAGAGTTGATCTACCACGAGATCGGAGAGGCTAAACCCTAGAAGCTAGCCTATGGTATGACTGTATGTTGTCCTACGGACTAAAACCCTCCGGTTTATATAAACACCGGAGGGGCTAGGGTTACACAAGGTCGGTTACAAAGGAGGAGATATCCATATCCGTACTGCCTAGCTTGCCTTCCACGCCAAGTAGAGTCCCATCCGGACACGAGATGAAGTCTTCAATCTTGTATCTTCATAATCCAACAGTCCGGCCAAAGGATATAGTCCGGTTGTCCGGAGACCCCCTAATCCAGGACTCCCTAAGGCACCCCATAGACACAACAATTGATCATTGATCTCTTAGCCATGTGCGGTGCCCCCCTCCACCATAGTCCACCTCGATAATATTGTAGCGGTGCTTAGGCGAAGCCCTGCGTCGATAGAACATCAACATCGTCACCACACCGTCGTGCTGATGAAACTCTCCCTCAACACTTGGCTGGATCGGAGTTCGAGGGACGTCATCGGGCTGAACGTGTGCTGAACTCGAAGGTGTCGTACGTTTGGTACTTGATCGGTCGGATCGTGAAGACGTACGACTACATCAACCGCGTTGTGCTAACGCTTCCGCTTTCGGTCTACGAGGGTACGTGGACAACACTCTCCCCTCTCGTTGCTATGCATCACCATGATCTTGCGTGTGCGTAGGAAATTTTTTGAAATTACTACGTTCCCCAACAGTGGCATCCGAGCTAGGTTTTATGCGTTGATGTTATATGCAGGAGTAGAACACAAGTCAGTTGTGGGCGATATAAGTCATACTGCTTACCAGCATGTCATACTTTGGTTCAGCGGTATTGTTGGATGAAGCGGCCCGGACCGACATTACGCGTACGCTTACGCGAGACTGGTTCTACCGACGTGCTTTGCACACAGGTGGCTGGCGGGTCTCAGTTTCTCCAACTTCAGTTGAACCGATGAAAGTGCAACTATCCCTAGGTGGTTTTGGTAATTCATAACAACATATAGCTCATTGAGCTAATGCTATTCCAAGATGATTATTTCAGGAAAAGCTCAATGATTGGCATGGCATGGATATGAAAGTGGAACCCTCAAAATTCTAAGGACAATGGATTGGCTCAAGCTCAAGACTCTTCATTTTATATTTTAGTGATCCAAGATCACATTGAGTCCATAGGAAAAGACAATACTATTAAGGAGGGATGAGGTGTTGCTTAATGAGCCTCTTGCTTCATGTGCTTAGTGATATGCTCCAAAATCCTCAACTACTTTCCCATATCCACATATGACCTAAACTCTAAGCCAAACTCGGTCCTACCGATTCTTCATATCTGGCGCCACCGAGTTTCACTTGTCATTAGCCACTGCCAAACCCTAGCAATTCGGTCCTATCGATAAGGATCTCGGTCCCACCGAGATGGGGTTGCAAACTCTCTGTTTCCCTTTTGTAACTTTTCGGTCCCACCGAAAGAGCGAATCGGTCCCACTGAGATTGCAATGCAAACTCAGTGTTTCCCCTTTGTAACTTTTCGGTCTCACCGAGTTCCACTCGGTCCCACCGAAAGAGCAAATCGGTCCCACCGAGTTTGCCTGACCAACTCTCTGGTTAGCTAATTACCAAACTCGGTCTCACCGAGTTTGTGTAATCGGTCTCACCGAGATTACGTTATGCCCAAACCCTAACCGAATCGGTCCCACCGAGTTGCATGTCAGTCCCACCAAAATTCCTAACGGTCACTAGGTTTACATTTTCGGTCAGACCGAGTTTTATGATTCGGTCCCACCGAGATTGGAAAACTGTGTAACGGTTGGATTTTGTGTGGAGGCTATATATACCCCTCCACCTCTTTCTCATTCAGTGAGAGAGCCATCAGAACACACACATCATTCCAACTCTTATGTTCTGAGAGAGAACCACCTACTCATGTGTTGAGACCAAGACATTCCATTCCTATCATATGAATCTTGATCTCTAGCCTTCCCAAGTTGCTTTCCACTCAAATCTTCTTTCCACCAAATCCAAATCCTATGAGAGAGAGTTGAGTGTTGGGGAGACTATCATTTGAAGCACAAGAGCAAGGAGTTCATTACCTACACACCATTTGTTACTTCTTGGAGAGTGGTGTCTCCTAGATTGGCTAGGTGTCACTTGGGAGCCTCCGACAAGATTGTGGAGTTGAACCAAGGAGTTTGTAAGGGCAAGGAGATCGCCTACTTCGTGAAGATCTACCGCTAGTGAGGCAAGTCCTTCGTGGGCGATGGCCATGGTGGGATAGACAAGGTTGCTACTTCGTGGACCCTTTGTGGGTGGTTGCTTCTTCGTGGACCCTTCGTGGGTGGAGCCCTCCGTGGACTCGCGCAACCGTTGCCCTTGGGTGGAGCCCTGTGTGGACTCGCGCAACCGTTACCCTTCATGGGTTGAAGTCTCCATCAACGTGGATGTAGGATAGCACCACCTATCCGAACCACGGGAAAAACATCCGTGTCTCCAATAGCGTTTGAAATCTCCAAACCCTTCCCTTTATATTCTTGCAAGTTGCATGCTTTACTTTCCGCTGCCAATATACTCTTTGCATGCTTGCTTGAATAGTGTGATGATTACTTGACTTGTCCTAAAATAGCTAAAATCTGCCAAGAACTAAAATTGGGAAAAGGTTAAGTTTTTATTTGGTCAAGTAGTCTAATCACCCCCCTCTAGACATACTTTCGATCCCACAACCGAGTGTGGCTACGCCCGGTCCTTGCGAAGGTTAAAACATCACCAACTTGACAAACTATCGTTGTGGTTTTTGATGTGTAGGTAAGAATCGTTCTTGCCAAAGCCCGTAGCAGCCACGTAAAACTTGCAACAACAAAGTAGAGGACGTCTAACTTGTTTTTGCATGGCATGTTGTGATGTGATATGGTCAAGACATGATGCTAAATTTATTATATGAAATGATCATGTTTTGTAACCGAGTTATCGGCAACTGGCAGGAGCCATATGGTTGTCGCTTTATTGTATGCAATGCAATCGCCCTGTAATGCTTTGCTTTATCACTAAGCGGTAGCGATAGTCGTGGAAGCATAAGATTGGCGAGACGACAACGATGCTACGATGGAGATCAAGGTGTCACGCCGATGACGATGGTGATCATGACGGTGCTTCAGAGATGGAGATCACAAGCACAAGAAGATGATGGCCATATCATATCACTTATATTGATTGCATGTGATGTTTATCTTTTATGCATCTTATCTTGATTTGATTGGCGGTAGCATTATAAGATGATCTCTCACTAAATTTCAAGATAAAAGTGTTCTCCCTGAGTATGCACCGTTGCCAAAGTTCGTCGTGCCCAGACACCACGTGATGATCGGGTGTGATAAGCTCTACGTCCATCTACAACGGGTGCAAGCCAGTTTTGCACACGCAGAATACTCAGGTTAAAATTGACGAGCCTAGCATGTGCAGATATGGCCTTGGAACACTGAGACCGAAAGGTCGAGCGTGAATCATATAGTAGATATGATCAACATAGTGATGTTCACCATTGAAAGCTACTCCATTTCACGTGATGATCGGTTATGGTTTAGTTGATTTGGATCACGTGATCACTTAGAGGATTAGAGGGATGTCTTTCTAAGTGGGAGTTCTTAAGTAATATGATTAATTGAACTTAAATGTATCATGAACTTAGTACCTGACAGTATCTTGCTTATCTATGTTTGATTGTAGATAGATGGCCCGTGCTGTTGTTCCGTTGAATTTTAATGCGTTCCTTGAGAAAGCAAAGTTGAAAGATGATGGTAGCAATTACACGGACTGGGTCCGTAACTTGAGGATTATCCTCATTGCTGCACAGAAGAATTACGTTCTGGAAGCACCACTGGGTGCCAGGCCTGCTGCTGATGCAACTGACGACGCTAAGAACGTCTGGCAGAGCAAAGCTGATGACTACTCGATAGTTCAATGTGCCATGCTTTACAGCTTAGAACCGGGACTTCAAAGACGTTTTGAACGTCATGGAGCATATGAGATGTTCCAGGAGTTGAAGTTAATATTCCAAAAGAATGCCCGGACTGAGAGATATGAAGTCTCCAATAAGTTCTATAGCTGCAAGATGGAGGAGAATAGTTCTGTTAGTGAACATATACTCAAGATGTCTGGGTATTGTAATCACTTGATTCAACTGGGAGTTAATCTTCTGGATGATAGCGTCATTGACAGAATTCTCCAATCACTTCCACCTAGCTACATGTGACGCCCCAAGACCGGAGCTTCAGGTGCCTTCCAGGGTTTCCGGGTTTCGTCGTGTGATTTGTTTGGTATTTTGCATTCAGCATTGCATCATCTCATCATACCATCATGTCATTTCTTTTCTTAACTCAACTAAATAAATGGAATGGATCTTTGATCCATTTAAATCAAGGGAGTTCACATGGTGAAATTCTCTTTATAACATATAAAAGTCTCCTACTATTATTAGGGAGCTATTGTAAATATTCCATTAACTTGGAATCACCTATCACACAATTGCATTACTCTTCAACTCCTTCTTCTTGTCCTTGATCCTTCCTTTTTACTTATTGCCCAACTTCAACTTGGTCTCACCCAAGTTTCTATCCCATCCAAACGTCTATTTCCTTCTTTGTTCCATTTATTTTTCTTGTGGCATTTTCCCTCTTCGGAAAAATGTTCAACCTATCCCTATAAATCCTAAATGATGCCTACACCCTCTCTATAACTTCTTTTCTCAATTGGACTTGTTTTGGTTGGGTTCAAAAATAGCTCAAGTTTGAATTTAATTCAAACTTGAATTATTTTTCTATCTCTAAAATGTCCAAAACATTTTAATCAAATTATATATATTACCAGGACCCCATAAATATCTTCATCTCTGCCGAATTCCATATCTACTCTCACCTTTATTTTCTTCCATTTTTCTGTTTAGAGAAAAGCAAAGGAAGAAAGAAATAGAGAGAGAGGGAAGGAGGGCCAGCCCAGCTGGGCCTCCCCAAACTCCCTCGCCGCAAGGCTGACCATTTCCACCAAGGCCCAGTCGGCCTCCAAGCCTGAAGCCCAGCCGGCACCTCTTCTCTACCCTAGGCCGATCCCTAGCGCTGGATCGCTCCTTCCCTCGTTCCCCTCCTTCCTCCTAGCGCCGCCGCAGGAGAGCAGCAGTGCCGCACACGCACACACCGACGCCAGGGAGTGCTCCCGATCCGCCAGCCTTGTTCTTCCCCGCCGCCCGCTGGAGCAGAGCGATCGCCGCCACCCACTCGCACCAGGAAGGGTCCCGCTAGGTCCCCCTCGTCCTCCTCCCGCAGGCGCCCTCACAGCCGCGCCTAGCCTTCTCCTCTAGTGCGCGCCTCCGCCTTCTGCGACCATGGACGTGCGCGCGTCCACTCGACCCTGTCGCCTCCGTCGACACCATCGATGCCTCCTTGCTCGGGAGAGCAAAGGCTCGATCCCGAGCAGCACGAGCGCTCTGCTTCTCCACCGAAGCTTTTCTCCTGTGCGTCGTCGCGTCCAGGTCCAGCAAGCCGCCGCCGCGCCTTCTAGCCTCCTCCCGCGCCCTGCATCGAGCCGCCCTGGTCCGCGCATCGCCAGACGCCGTCCCTGCTACCGGGGAACCTCGGTTCCACCTGTTTCCCTTCCCGACGCCTTGGATCCATCACCTCGTAGAGGAGAGGACCAGCAACGCAAGCCACATCGAGCCACGGCCAAAAACCTGCCGCGTTGACCAAGGCCGTGCTCAAGCCCTCGAAGTGTATGACTACACGACGCCCGCCAAGTTCGACTACCGCCGACACGTACCTCACCGTCGTCGTGTGTTATCTTTCGTCAAGAACAAGACGGCCCGAACATCTATGGACCCTGTACCACTACTGACGCTAGAATGAGACCGACAAGTCCCTCTCCGATTAGTGTACCACTACCGTCGACGAAGACATGTGCATCGCAGGCGTCAAGTTCAACTACCGTTGACCGCGAAGGGCTCGGGGTCATCAAGCCCTTTCCGAACGAACGGGAACGACTATTGTCGCAAAGATCGAGAGTACCTCTAAGAAAACGCCAAGTACCCCTTCATGTCGGCAAGACCCGCAAGTCGGACCCCGAACGATCGATGACTCGTGGACCATGTACAACTTCAGGCGCCGAATGCCAAGTACCCCAGAGACCACTTGGACATTAAGTACCGTCGAGCCCCAAAGGACTCGGATTCGTCAAGTTCCCCTTCAAACCGGGAAAAACTGCTTCCGTCTACATCCCTTCGAACCCGAACCGTCCCAAACCGCGCACTTCGAAGGTATATCGCTGAGCCGATGACCCTGTGGTTGAATGCGTGCGATGTACGAGATGCACCCTTTTGTTTGCACCGTGTCCAATTTGTCACTCGTTTCCTTGTCGCCAACTTGTGGGACACCCGGAATTCGGGAGCGCCCTACCATCTTTTGCACGCATCCACACACTTCTCCTT
This sequence comes from Triticum urartu, assembly GCF_003073215.2. NCBI lineage: Eukaryota > Viridiplantae > Streptophyta > Magnoliopsida > Poales > Poaceae > Triticum > Triticum urartu. Next base: position 183,585,367 of record NC_053026.1, on the reverse strand, counting down.
TGCATCGCTATCTCAATCGAGTTACCGGAACCGGAACGTTGCCGTGGCACCGTTTCATTATTGTTGCCGTGGCACCCCTTTTCGTTTCCGCCACGATGACAAATGCCTTATATCTTATCATGTCAACGTTTCCATAAATACTGCATAAAACTTGCACATGTCATTCGCATCATGATAATAACATTTAAATGTTTAAAATTGTTGTTGCACCAAATTGATAATTGCATATGGGGATTTATCGGATTTGTTGTTTGTTATTTCCGGCCTCATTTAAACTAGCCTAAATGTTTAGTTTACTTATGCTCCACCTCTTGCCATGTTTAAACAACATTTAATATTGTTGAGTACCTAACCGAGAGAGAACTAAATAATTGATGTGGTGTTTCGTCAATATGCATCCCAATGCATATTGAGCTCCACTTAATTTGTAGTATTGTTTGTTGCACTTTGCCATGCCATGCCTCTTTAAACCGGACATGCATCATACTTGGTTGTGCATCATGCCATGTTTATGTGATGGTTGTTTACTATGTTGTTTGCTTCTTTCCGGTGTTGCCTCTTCGGGTTAGTTCCGATAACGTCGCGTTTGTGAGGATCCGTTCGACTTCGTCCATTTGACTTCTTCATGGACTCGTTCTTCTTCCTTGCGGGATCTCAGGCAAGATGACCATACCCTCGAAATCACTTCTATCTTTACTTGCTAGATGCTCGCTCTTTTGCTATGCCTATGCTACGATACCTACCACTTGCTATGTCATGCCTCCCATATTTTTAAGTCAAGCCTCTAGCCCACCTTGTCCTAGCAAACCATTGTTTGGCTATGTTACCGCTTTGCTCAGCCCCTCTTATAGCGTTGTTAGTTGCAGGTGAAGATTGGAGTTTGCTCCATGTTGGAACATGGATATTTGTTGGGATATCACAATATCTCTTATTTAATTAATGCATCTATATACTTGGTAAAGGGTGGAAGGCTCGGCCTTATGCCTGGTGTTTTGTTCCACTCTTGCCGCCCTAGTTTTCGTCATATCGGTATTATGTTCCTTGATTTTGCGTTCCTTACACGGTTGGGTTATAATGGGAACCCCTTGACAGTTCGCCTTGAATAAAACTCCTCCAGCAAGGCCCAACCTTGGTTTTACCATTTGCACTAACAACCTACCACCTTCCCTTGGGTTCTGCAGACTCAAAGGTCATCTTTATTTAACCCCCCCGGGCCAGTGCTCCTCTGAGTGTTGGTCCGAACTGAGCTGCCTGCGGGGCCACCTCGGGGAAACTTGAGGGTTGGTTTTACTCGTAGCTAGTCTCATCCGGTGTTGCCCTGAGAACGAGATACGTGTGACTCCTATCGGGATTTGTCGACACATCGGGTGGCTTTGCTGGTCTTGTTTTACCATTGTCGAAATGTCTTGTAATCGGGATTCCGAGCCTGATCGGGTCTTCCTGGGAGAAGGAATATCCTTCGTTGACCGTGAGAGCTTGTGATGGGCTAAGTTGGGACACCCCTGCAGGGTTTTGAACTTTCGAAAGCCGTGCCTGCGGTTATGAGCAGATGGGAATTTGTTAATGTCCGGTTGTAGAGAACTTGACACTTAACTTAATTAAAATGCACCACCCATGTGTGTAGCCGTGATGGTATCTTCTCGGCGGGGTCCGGGAAATGAACACGGTGTTGGAGTTATACTTGACGTAAGTAGTTTCAGGATCACTTCTTGATCACTTCTAGTTCATGCCCGTGCTTTGCCTTCTCTTCTCGCTCTCATTTGCGTAAGTTAGCCACCATATATGCTAGTGCTGCAGCTCCACCTCACATACCTTTTACCTACCTATAAGCTTAAATAGTCTTGATCGCGAGGGTGTGAGATTGCTGAGTCCGGGTGACTCACAGATTACTTCCAAAACCAGTTTGCATGTGTCGATGATATCGTGCAGGTGACGCAACCGAGCTCAAGGAGGAGCTCAATGAAGATCTTGTTCATTGTGTTGTTTAGTTTCAGTTGATCAGTAGTGGAGCTCAATTGGGTTGATCGGGGATCTGTAGCATTAGGGGTAGTCTTCTTTTATTTTGGTTCTGTAGTCGGACCTTGTTTGTATCTGATTGATGTAATGCTTTATTCATGTATTGTGTGAAGTGGCGATTGTAAGCCAACTTTGTACCTCTTTCTTATTCAGTACATGGGTTGTGTAAAGATTACCCCTCTTGCAACATTGCCTACAATGCGATTATGCCTCTACGTCGTGCTCCGACACGTGGGAGATATAGCCACATCGTGGGTGTTACAAGTTGGTAATCAGAGCCTTCCCCGACTTTAGGAGCCCCCTGCTTGATCGAATCGCTGGCATTGTTGAGTCTAGAAAAATGTTTCGAGTCATTTAGGATTATATATATATATATATATATATCAGAGAGTAGGATTCTTTTTACTCCTCAGTCCCTTCGTTGCTCTGGTGAGGCCTCCTGGCGTAGAGTTTTGACTCTTCTCTTCTCAAATTTCACTAAAAAAAATTAGGATCACGCATGTATCTTGGAATCGTTCCGATGGTTTTGTGGCGAGAACTTTGTTGTTGGTGCCTCCTGACATTTAGGGGTTGTGGCAGTGTCCTAGGGAGTTGAGCTCCGAGGTGTTGTCGTCACAATTTTATTGTTGCAGTTCTGGAATACCTGAGTTTCGCCGACATCGAAAATCTCTTTTATGCAGTTGTTGGTGAGATAACCTCGACGCCACCCAGTACTGGGGCGGGAGTTTGGGAGTATTTCCATAACTCGTATAACGGATGCTTTTCGAAGGTTGAGGTAAATGATTTCCGAAGGTTTCTTGGTTATGTGTTGAAGGATGGATACAGCTGGATATAGGATTTGTTAGTTTTGGGTGAGATATTATGCTTCCCCTGTATCCCCAATACCTGATTGCATAACCAGAAAGTTTCGGGAGTTTATAAGTGGGAATTCAAATAGCTCCTAGGATATCTTTTCGACAGATGTATGATATGAAATTGGGGTTCGACGTCTAGTGGTCCGCCTATCCACGGTTGGTTTTACAGTGGTCTCGTTGTGTCTTAAAGAGTCCTTGGCTATGCTGACTCGGGGACGCTTCGTATGTCATGTGCACTGCCTTGTACATGATGGTGTTGTACGATCGAGCCCGTGTGGGCCCCACCACGAAAACTTCGGATGAAATCTCTATCATATGTTTGTTCCGGCTTATTCTGCAAGCCAAACCTTTGTTTTGCTTTAAGCTATGGTATTCGAGTTGCTTCGAAGTCAAGTGTTGATTCCATACCTTTCCTAAGTGGTGTTCTCATGTTCCTATGTGAATACTAATCCCCCTCGATCATTGAGTTTGTCATTTCAATTTGTTTTCAACCAGTGTGCTCCTCTTCAAATGGATCCGATCATTTTCAACATTCACAAGATCAATTATTAGTTCGTCTCAACGGTGTTTGCTTCATCCGTTCCAAGTTGCCTTTGTGTTACCACCCTCCCTCCCTTGTTTTCTTCAAGGATTCCAATTTCTTAATCAAGTATCCTTTTATTGATGGGAAGTCTCTCCATTCTTTTCTGTCAATGTTCTTACCCGGTGGTTCTCATGAAGATGCTCTACAAGTTCATCATTTTTAGTTCTTTTTCTTCTCCGGTGGATTCAATTCAAGTTTTTGGTGTTGATCATATCCTTTAACTCGTTTCAAATGTTTTCCATGCCGGTGCACCTTATTATCATTCCACTTCTCGCTATTCTTTTAGTCTGGAGTGCTAAAGATATCTCGAAGATTCGTGTTTCCACTCCGCTTTCATTCAAGCTCTTTCGAGGATGTTATCTCATTCAAGCCATTTAATTCAACTGATGCAATCTCTCTTTCGAGCAATCATTTCAAGGGTGTTTTCTTTTGAGTGGGCCCTAACCCACAAGTCTTTTTCCAGGATCTTACCTGACTCTTCTAATTTTCCCGGAGCTTCTCAAATTCTTTTCCAAGTTTGACGTAAGAATGAGTTATCATCAGTCAAATGCCTTTCTCCAGGATCTGTCAAATTCTTTCATCGTTGGTTCAACCTTTCTAATATCCATTCCGGAGTGCCTCAACAATTCATGGTGGTGTTTCTCATCGTCATTCTTGGATTTGAAGACCGAAGAAGAGTTTCTCTTAAATCTTGCTACATTCTCTTCAAGATTCATGGTTCTGGCTTGTTGCCATCCTCTCATAATTGTTTTCGATTGTGAGAATTCTTTTCACCCATACGGAGTAGTTTAGGAGTCTTTTCAGTTTGTTTCTCAAGAGCCCATCTTTTTAGAAGACTTACTCATTCTCAGACTTCAGCTCTCATTCTCCAAATCTTACCGGTGCTTCGTTCAAGTTTTTCTCTAATCGGTCTGTGATCTATTCATTTCACTTGTATCTAAATTCTCTCAAACATCTTCATTCTTTTGCTAATTCTTCCTGGTGAATTATGCCTTTACTACTTCCATTTTCAATTCTTACAGTGGTTCTTTCAAGAGTTCTCTTCATTCGTTATCATATCAATTCATTTGTTGTTTCCAAATCCCACCGGTGGTTCGTTGAAGACCTTCCCAAGTTTGCGCCTTGTCTCTCTTAAGCCTTTCTACGAGAATAAGTAGTATGCCAAATCATTTGCTTGTCATCAATTTAAATTGGTGAAGGATATGCATAACATAATTCTTACTCTTGTTTCATCCAAGTGTTTAATTCCTTATTTTGGGGTTCATCAAAAAAATTGATTTCTTTTGTTCATCTTTATTTTCCGGAGTTCCAAATTTTTCCGCTTTATCTCGTCGCAAAGCTCCATTTAATCATTGCAAGGCTTCAACCTTATTCTTTTTATCCTTCATTTTGGTTGTTCATTCTTTTCTTACCGGAGTTCTTCATGGAGGCTCTACATGATGGTTGATCAAGGATTCAATTTCTTGTCGAAGTGTTCATTGAGATTCTTTTCAGAGGAGTTCAAGCATTCTTCATCTTGCATCCCAAAGTCCTATTCGTTCTATCTTATCTTTTGAGGTGGTGTTATGTCATTGTTGATAATTTTCCCTTCGTGTTTCATGATTCACAAGTTTTTCAAGAGTGACATATCTAAATCCATCATTTTCTCTTCGCTCAAGACATCTTTTCAAACAATCAACCTCTTCGTTGGAGTTATCTTGTGTCATGTTTCACCTAAAGCTTTCCCTAAGGATTTTTGCTATTTATGGTGCTCATAAATGACCCAAATTCTCCTTTCATCCTCCCAGCGAAATAAGTTTCTCGTCTCCTTGTTCATATCAATCCAATCTATTGTTGTTCGTTAGTGGCAGAATTTCACCTCAAGATTTCGAGATGTTTTCCATAAGCCCACAACAAGCTTACTCTTTTTCGTTGTTGGTTTTCCAACAATTCCGTTCGACCCTTCTCCTAAAGATGCTTTTCACGCTCATTGGAGGTAGAAGATGTTGTTTTCTTCTCCGTTCTTTTGTTCCGACAATCCAACTTCTATTCTTTCATTCCGGAGGCATTGTGATATTGCTTTGTTCAACCATCATCTCGTTTTATCAAAGATCATGTTCTTTCCTTTGCTTATCCATTTAACCGGAGTGTTGTGTCATCTCTTATAGTTCTTTTCATCTTATCAAAGCTTGCATCTCTTTTGAACCGGAGTTCTGTCTGAATTTGTTCTTCCCAGTTCCTCTTTCTTAACGGAGTGCTTTCAACCTCGTTCACCGCCGTTGCTTTCTTTCTTTCAATTTGCTCAACCTCGCAAGGTTCTTTGGTTTCACTCTTTTGTCAAAGAAGCAACTTAGTTTTACCTCTTCTCTTCCCCTTCCGTTTCTCTCTGGTGCCATCCTAGATCTCGGGACGAGATCCTCTCGTAGTGGTGGAGTGTTGTGACGCCCCAAGACCGGAGCTTTAGGTGTCTTCCAGGGTTTCCGGGTTTTGTTGTGTGATTTGTTTGGTTCTTTGCATTCAACATTGCATCATGTCATCATACCATCATCTCATTTCTTTTCTTAACTCAACTAAATAAATGGCATGGATCTTTGATCCATTTAAATCAAGGGAGTTCACATGGTGAAATTCTCTTTATAACATATAAAAGTCTCCTACTATTATTAGGGAGCTATTGTAAATATTCCATTAACTTGGAATCACCTATCACACAATTGCATTACTCTTCAACTCCTTCTTCTTGTCCTTGATCCTTCCTTTTTACTTATTGCCCAACTTCAACTTGGTTTCACCCAAGTTTCTATCCCATCCAAACGTCTATTTCCTTCTTTGTTCCATTTATTTTTCTTGTGGCATTTTCCCTGTTCGGAAAAATGTTCAACCTATCCCTATAAATCCTAAATGATGCCTACACCCTCTCTATAACTTCTTTTCTCAATTGGACTTGTTTTGGTTGGGTTCAAAAATAGCTCAAGTTTGAATTTAATTCAAACTTGAATTATTTTTCTATCTCTAAAATGTCCAAAACATTTTAATCAAATTGTATATATTAGCAGGACCCCATAAATATCTTCATCTCTGCCGAATTCCATATCTACTCTCACCTTTATTTTCTTCCATTTTTCTGTTTAGAGAAAAGCAAAGGAAGAAAGAAATAGAGACAGGGAAGGAGGGCCAGCCCAGCTGGGCCTCCCCAAACTCCCTCGCCGCAAGGCTGACCATTTCCACCAAGGCCCAGTCGGCCTCCAAGCCTGAAGCCCAGCCGGCACCTCTTCTCTACCCTAGGTCGATCCCTAGCGCTGGATCGCTCCTTCCCTCGTTCCCCCCCTTCCTCCTAGCGCCGCCGCAGGAGAGCAGCAGTGCCGCACACGCACACACCGACGCCAGGGAGTGCTCCCGATCCGCCAGCCTTGTTCTTCCCCGCCGCCCGCTGGAGCAGAGCGATCGCCGCCACCCACTCGCACCAGGAAGGGTCCCGCTCGGTCCCCCTCGTCCTCCTCCCGCAGGCGCCCTCACAGCCGCGCCTGGCCTTCTCCCCCGGCGCGCGCCTCCGCCTCCTGCGACCATGGACGTGCGTGCGTCCACTCGACCCTGTCGCCTCCGTCGACACCATCGCCGCCTCCTTGCTCGGGAGAGCAAAGGCTCGATCCTGAGCAGCACGAGTGCTCTACTTCTCCACCAAAGCTTTTCTCCTGTGCGCCGTCGCGTCCAGGTCCAGCAAGCCGCCGCCGCGCCTTCTAGCCTCCTCCCGCGCCCTGCATCGAGCCGCCCCGGGCCGCGCATCGCAAGACGCCGTCCCAGCTGCCGGGGAACATCGGTTCCACCCGTTCCCCTTCCCGACACCTTCGATCCATCACCTCGCAGAGGAGAGGACCAGCAGCGCAAGCCACATCGAGCCACGGCCAAAAACCTGTCGCGTTGACCAAGGCCCTGCTCAAGCCATCGAAGTGTATGACTACACGACGCCCGCCAAGTTCGACTACCGACTACCGCTGACACGTACCTTACTGTTGCCGCCCGAACATCTACGGACCCTGTACCACTACTGACGCTAGAACAAGACCGACAAGTCCCTCTCCGACTAGTGTACCACTATCGTCGACGAAGACATGTGCATCGCAGGCGTCAAGTTCAACTACCGTCGACCGCGAAGGGCTCGGGGTCATCAAGCACCTCTCCCAACAAACGGGAATGACTATTGTTGCAAAGATCGAGAGTAACTCTACGAAAATGCCAAGTACCCCTTCATGTCGGCAAGACCCGCAAGTCGGACCCCGAACGATCGACGACTCGTGGACCATGTACAACTTTAGGCGCCGAACACCTGGGTATCACAAATGACAAGTACCCCAGAGACCAGTTGGACGTCAAGTACCGTCGAGCCCCGAAGGACTCGGATTAGTCAAGTTCCCCTTCGAACCGGGAACAACTACTTCCATCTACATCCCTTCGAACCCGAACCGTCCCAAACCACGCACTTCGAAGGTATAACCGTCGAGCCGATGACCCCGGGGTTGAATGCGTGCGATGTACGAGATGCACCCTTTTGTTTGCACCGTGTCCAATTTGTCACTCGTTTCCTTGTCGCAAACTCGTGGGACACCCGGAATCCGGGAGCACCCCACCATCTTTTGCACGCATCTGCACACTTCTCCTTTGCATCGGTATCTCAATCGAGTTACCGGAACCGCAACGTTGTCATGGCACCGTTTCATTATCGTTGCCGTGGCACCCCTTTTCGTTTCCGCCACGATGACAAATGCCTCATATCTTATCATGTCAACGTTTCCATAAATACTGCATAAAACTTGCACATGTCATTCGCATCATGATAATAACATTTAAATGTTTAAAATTGTTGTTGCACCAAATTGATAATTGCATATGGGGATTTATCGTATTTGTTGTTTATTATTTCCGGCCTCATTTAAACTAGCCTAAATGTTTAGTTTACTTATGCTCCACCTCTTGCCATGTTTAAACAACATTTAATATGGTTGAGTACCTAACCGAGAGAGAACAAAATAATTGATGTGGTGTTTCGTCAATATGCATCCCGATGCATATTGAGCTCCACTTAATTTGTAGTATTGTTTATTGCACTTTGCCATGCCATGCCTCTTTAAACCGGACATGCATCATACTTGGTTGTGCATCATGCCATGTTTATGTGATGGTTGTTTACTATGTTGTTTGCTTCTTTTCGGTGTTGCCTCTTCGGGTTAGTTCCGATAACGTCGCGTTTGTGAGGATCCATTCGAATTCATCTGTTTGACTTCTTCATGGACTCGTTCTTCTTCCTTGTGGGATCTCAGGCAAGATGACCATACCCTCGAAATCACTTCTATCTTTGCTTGCTAGATGCTCGCTCTTTTGCTATGGCTATGCTGCGATACCTACCACTTGCTATGTCATGCCTCCCATATTGTTAAGCCAAGCCTCTAACCCACCTTGTCCTAGCAAACCATTGTTTGGCTATGTTACCGCTTTGCTCAGCCCCTCTTATAGCATTGTTAGTTGCAGGTGAAAATTGGAGTTTGCTCCATGTTGGAACATGGATATTTGTTGGGATATCACAATATCTCTTATTTAATTAATGCATTGATATACTTGGTAAAGGGTGGAAGGCTCGGTCTTATGCCTGATGTTTTGTTCCACTCTTGCCATCCTAGTTTCCGTCATACCGGTGTTATGTTCCTTGATTTTGCGTTCCTTACACGGTTGGGTTATAATGGGAACCCCTTGACAGTTCGCCTTGAATAAAACTCCTCCAGCAAGGCCCAACCTTGGTTTTACCATTTGCACTAACAACCTACCACCTTCCCTTGGGTTCTGTAGACTCAAAGGTCATCTTTATTTAACCCCCCTCCCCCCGGGCCAGTGCTCCTCTGAGTGTTGGTCAGAACTTTGCTGCCTATGGGGCCACCTCGGGGAAACTTGAGGGTTGGTTTTACTCGTACCTAGTCTCATCCGGTGTTGCCCTGAGAACGAGATACGTGCGACTCCTATCGGGATTTGTCGGCACATCGGGTGGCTTTGCTGATCTTGTTTTACCATTGTCGAAATGTCTTGTAACTGGGATTCCAAGCCTGATCGGGTCATCCTGGGAGAAGGAATATCCTTCGTTGACCGTGAGAGCTTGTGATGGGCTAAGTTGGGACACCCCTGCAGGGTTTTGAACTTTCAAAAGCCGTGCCCGCGGTTATGGGCAGATGGGAATTTGTTAATGTCCGGTTGTAGAGAACTTGACACTTAACTTAATTAAAATGCACCAACCGTGTGTGTAGCCATGATGGTCTCTTCTCGGCGGTGTCCGGGAAGTGAACACGGTGTTGGAGTTATACTTGACGTAAGTAGTTCAGGATCACTTCTTGATCACTTCTAGTTCACGCCCGTGCTTTGCCTTCTCTTCTCGCTCTCATTTGCGTAAGTTAGCCACCATATATGCTAGTGCTTGCTGCAGCTCCACCTCACATACCTTTTACCTACCTATAAGCTTAAATAGTCTTGATCGCGAGGGTGTGAGATTGCTGAGTCCCCGTGACTCACAGGTTACCTCCAAAACCAGTTTGCAGGTGCCGATGATATCCCGCAGGTGACGCAACCGACCTCAAGGAGGAGCTCGATGAAGATCTTGCTCGTTGTGTTGTTTTGTTTCAGTTGATCAGTAGTGGAGCCCAGTTGGGTCGATCGGGGATCTGTAGCATTAGAGGTAGTCTTCTTTTATTTTGGTTCCATAGTTGGACCTTGTTTGTATCTGATTGATGTAATGCTTTATTCATGTATTGTGTGAAGTGGCGATTGTAAGCCAATTCTGTACCTCTTTCTTATTCAGTACATGGGTTGTGTAAAGATTACCCCTCTTGCGACATTGCCTACAATGTGATTATGCCTCTAAGTCGTGCTCCAACACGTGGGAGATATAGCCGCATCGTGGGTGTTACACTACAAGAGCTTCGTGATGAACTATAATATGCAAGGGATGGATAAGACAATTCCCGAGCTCTTCGCAATGCTAAAGGCTACGGAGGTAGAAATCAAAAAGGAGCATCAAGTGTTGATGGTCAACAAGACCACTAGTTTCAAAAAAAAAGGCAAAGGGAAGAAGAAGGGGAACTTCAAGAAGAACAGCAAGCAAGTTGCTGCTCAGGAGAAGAAACCCAAGTCTGGACCTAAGCCTGAAACCGAGTGCTTCTACTGCAAGCAGACTGGTCACTGGAAGCGGAACTGCCCCAAGTATTTGGCGGATAAGAAGGATGGCAAGGTGAACAAAGGTATATGTGATATACATGTTATTGATGTGTACCTTACTAGAGCTCGCAGTAGCACCTGGGTATTTGATACTGGTTCTGTTGCTAATATTTGCAACTCGAAACAGGGACTACGGATTAAGAAAACACTGGCAAAGGACGAGGTGACGATGCACGTGGGAAATGGTTCCAAAGTCGATGTGATCGCGGTCGGCACACTACCTCTACATCTACCTTTGGGATTAGTATTAGACCTAAATAATTGTTATTTGGTGCCAACGTTGAGCATGAACATTATATATGGATCTTGTTTGATGCGAGACGGTTATTCATTTAAATCAGAGAATAATGGTTGTTCTATTTATATGAGTAATATCTTTTATGGTCATGCACCCTTGAAGAGTGGTCTATTTTTGATGAATCTCGATAGTAGTGATACACATATTCATAATGTTGAAGCCAAAAGATACAGAGTTGATAATGATAGTGCAACTTATTTGTGGCACTGCCATTTAGGTCATATCGATATAAAGCGCATGAAGAAACTCCATACTGATGGACTTTTGGAACCACTTGATTATTAATCACTTGGTACTTGCGAACCGTGCCTCATGGGCAAGATTACTAAAACACTGTTCTCCGGAACTATGGAGAGAGCAACAGATTTGTTGGAAATCATACATACAGATGTATGTGGTCCGATGAATGTTGAGGCTCGTGGCGGATATCGTTATTTTCTCACCTTCACAGATGATTTAAGCAGATATGGGTATATCTACTTGATGAAGCATAAGTCTGAAACATTTGAAAAGTTCAAAGAATTTCAGAGTGAAGTTGAAAATCATCATAACAAGAAAATAAAGTTTCTACTATCTGATCGTGGAGGAGAATATTTGAGTTACGAGTTTGGTCTACATTTGAAACAATGCGGAATAGTTTCGCAACTCACGCCACCCGGAACACCACAGCGTAATGGTGTGTCCGAACGTCGTAATCGTACTTTACTAGATATGGTGCGATCTATGATGTCTCTTACAGATTTACCGCTATCGTTTTGGGGTTATGCTTTAGAGACGGCCGCATTCACGTTAAATAGGGCACCATCGAAATCCGTTGAGACGACGCCTTACGAACTGTGGTTTGGCAAGAAACCAAAGTTGTCGTTTCTGAAAGTTTGGGGCTGCGATGCTTATGTGAAAAAGCTTCAACCAAATAAGTTCGAACCCAAATCGAAGAAATGTGTCTTCATAGGATACCCAAAGGAGACTGTTGGGTACACCTTCTATCACAGATCCGAAGGCAAGACATTCGTTGCTAAGAATGGATCCTTTCTAGAGAAGGAGTTTCTCTCGAAAGAAGTGAGTGGGAGGAAAGTAGAACTTGATGAGTTAACTGTACCTGCTCCCTTATTGGAAAGTAGTACATCACAGAAATCGGTTTCTGTGACACCTACACCAACTAGTGAGGAAGTTAATGATGATGATCATGGAACTTCAGACCAAGTTGCTACTAATCCTCGTAGATCAACCAGAGTAAGATCCGCACCAGAGTGGTACGGTAATCCTGTTATGGAAGTCATGCTACTAGATCATGATGAACCTATGAACTATGAAGAAGCGATGGTGAGCCCAGATTCCGCAAAATGGCTTGAAGCCATGAAATCTGAGATGGGATCCATGTATGAGAACAAAGTGTGGACTTTGGTTGACTTGCCCGTTGATCGGCAAGCAATTGAGAATAAATGGATCTTCAAGAAGAAGACTGACGCTGACGGTAATGTTACTGTCTACAAAGCTCGACTTGTTGTGAAAGGTTTTCGACAAGTTCAAGGGATTGACTACGATGAGACCTTCTCACCCGTAGCGATGCTTAAGTCTGTCTGAATCATGTTAGCAATTGCCGCGTTTTATGATTATGAAATATGGCAGATGGATGTCAAAACTGCATTCTTGAATGGATTTCTGGAAGAAGTGTTGTATATGATGCAACCGGGAGGTTTTGTCGATCCAAAAGGAGCTAACAAAGTGTGCAAGCTCCAGCGATCCATTTATGGACTGGTGCAAGCCTCTCGGAGTTGGAATAAACGCTTTGATAGTGTGATCAAAGCATTTGGTTTTATACAGACTTTTGGAGAAGCCTGTATTTACAAGAAAGTGAGTGGAAACTCTGTAACATTTCTGATATTATATGTGGATGACATATTGCTGATTGGAAATGATATAGAATTTCTGGATAGCATAAAGGGATACTTGAATAAGAGTTTTTGAATGAAAGACCTCGGTGAAGCTGCTTATATATTGGGCATTAAGATCTATAGAGATAGATCAAGACGCTTAATTGGACTTTCACAAAGCACATACTTTGACAAAGTTTTGAAGAAGTTCACAATGGATCAAGCAAAGAAAGGGTTCTTGCATGTGTTACAAGGTGTGAAGTTGAGTAAGACTCAATGCCCGACCACTACAGAAGATAGAGAGAAAATGAAAGATGTTCCCTATGCTTCAGCCATAGGCTCTATCATGTATGCAATGATGTGTACCAGACCTGATGTGTGCCTTGCTATAAGTCTAGCAGGGAGGTACCAAAGTAATCCAGGAGTGGATCACCGGACAGTGGTCAAGAACATCCTGAAGTACCTGAAAAGGACTAAGGATATGTTTCTCGTTTATGGAGGTGACAAAGAACTCATCGTAAATGGTTACGTTGATGCAAGCTTTGACACTGATCCGGATGATTCTAAATCGCAAACCGGATACGTGTTTACATTGAACGGTGGAGCTGCCAGTTGGTGCAGTTCTAAACAAAGCGTCGTGGTGGGATCTACATGTGAAGCGGAGTACATAGCTGCTTCGGAAGCAGCAAATGGAGTCTGGATGAAGGAGTTCATATCCGATCTAGGTGTCATACCTAGTGCATCGGGTCTAATGAAAATCTTTTGTGACAATACTGGAGCAATTGCCTTAGCGAAGGAATCCAGATTTCACAAGAGAACCAAGCACATCAAGAGACGCTTCAATTCCATCCGGGATCTAGTCCAGGTGGGAGACATAGAAATTTGCAAGATACATACGGATCTGAATGTTGCAGACCCGTTGACTAAGCCTATTCCACGAGCAAAACATGATCAGCACCAAGGATCCATGGGTGTTAGAATCATTACTGTGTAATCTAGATTATTGACTCTAGTGCAAGTGGGAGACTGAAGGAAATATGCCCTAGAGGCAATAATAAAGCTATTATTTATTTCCTTATATCATGATAAATGTTTATTATTCATGCTAGAATTGTATTAACCGGAAACATACATGTGTGAATACATAAACAAACAGAGTGTCACTAGTATGCCTCTACTTGACTAGCTCGTTGATCAAAGATGGTTAAGTTTCCTAACCATAGACATGAGTTGTCATTTGATTAATGGGATCACATCATTAGGAGAATGATGTGATTGACATGACCCATTCCGTTAGCTTAGCACACGATCGTTTAGTATGTTGCTATTGCTTTCTTCATGACTTATACATGTTCCTATGACTATGAGATTATGCAACTCCCATTTACCAGAGGAACACTTTGTGTGCTACCAAACATCACAATGTAACTGGGTGATTATAAAGGTGCTCTACAGGTGTCTCCGAAGGTACTTGTTGGGTTGGCGTATTTCGAGATTAGGATTTGTCACTCCGATTGTCGGAGAGGTATCTCTGGGCCCTCTCGGTAATGCACATCACTTAAGCCTTGCAAGCATTGCAACTAATGAGTTGGTTGCGGGATGATGTATTACGGAACGAGTAAAGAGACTTGCTAGTAACGAGATTGAACTAGGTATTGAGATACCGACGATCAAATCTCGGGCAAGTAAACATACCGATGACAAAGGGAACAACGTATGTTGTTATGTGGTCTGACCGATAAAGATATCCGTAGAATATGTAGGAGCCAATATGAGCATCCAGGTTCCGCTATTGGTTATTGACCGGAGACGAGTCTCGGTCATGTCTACATAGTTCTCGAACCCGTAGGGTCCGCATGCTTAACGTTACGATGACAGTTATACTATGAGTTTATATGTTTTGATGTACCGAAGGTTGTTCAGAGTCCCGGATGTGATCACGGACATGACGAGGAGTCTCGAAATGGTCGAGACATGAAGATTGATATATTGGAAGCCTATGTTTGGATATCGGAAGTGTTCCGGGTAAAATCGGGATTTTACCGGAGTACCGGGAGGTTACCGGAACCCCCCGGGAATCAAATGGGCCTTAGTGGGCCTAGGTGGAAGAGAGGAGAGGAGGCAAGGGCTGGCCACGCGCCCCTCGCCCCCTAGTCCGAATAGGACAAGGAGAGGAGGGCGCCCCCCCCTTCCTTCCTTCTCCTCCACTCCTTCCCCCTCAAGTCCTAATCCAACTAGGAAAGGGGGGAGTCCTACTCCCAGTGGTAGTAGGACTCCTCCTGGCGCGCCCTCTCCCTTGGCCGGCCACACCCCCCTTGCTCCTTTATATACGGGGGCAGGAGGGCACCCCATAGACACAACAATTGATCATTGATCTCTTAGCCGTGTGCGGTGCCCCCCTCCACCATAGTCCGCCTCGATAATACTGTAGTGGTGCTTAGGCGAAGCCCTGCGTCGGTAGAACATCAACATCGTCACCACGCCGTCGTGCTGACGAAACTCTCCCTCAACACTCGGCTGGATCGGAGTTCGAGGGACGTCATCGAGCTGAACGTGTGCTGAACTCGGAGGTGTCGTACATTCGGTACTTGATTGGTCGGATCGTGAAGACGTACGACTACATCAACCGCGTTGTGGTAACACTTCCTCTTTCGGTCTACGAGGGTACGTGGACAACACTCTCCCCTCTCGTTGCTATGCATCACCATGATCTTGCGTGTGCGTAGGAATTTTTTTGAAATTACTACGTTCCCCAACAAATCCATCAACCATCTCAGGGCCTTCAAACTATCCCGCTCACATGGCCATTCGCGGTCTGGGGGCTGGATAGCCTAGGCCCATTCCCTCGGGCGCCAGGGGGCTACCGTTACCTCTACGTCGCCATCGACAAGTTCACCAAGTGGGCGGAAGTGGAAGCCGTCCGTACCATCCCAGCCGGCTCTGCTTTCAAGTTCATCAAGGGCCTCGTGAGCCGCTTCGGGGTCCCCAACCGCATCATCACAGATAACGGTTCGCAGTTTACTAGCAACCTCTTCAAAACCTACTGTGCTAACCTTGAAACGCAGATCTGCTATGCTTCGGTGGCCCACCCCAGGAGCTATGGTCAGGCCAAACGTGCTAACGCGGAGGTCCTGAGGGGCCTCAAGACCAGGACCTTCAAGAAGAAGTTGGAGGCCTGCGGCAGGGGTTGGCACGACGAGCTCCAGTCCGTACTGTGGTCCATCTGGACCACCGCCACCAAGCCAACGGAAGAGACTCCATTCTTCCTCGTCTACGGAGCCGAAGCGTCCTCCCTCATGAGGTCAAGCATCGCTACGCACGGGTCCTAGCGTTCGACGAAACGCAGCAGGACGCCACGCGGGGGATGGACCTCGTGTTGGTGGAGGAACGTCGCCGCAAAGCTGCGCTGCGGGCGGCGAGGTACCAGCAAGCACTACGGCGATACCACTGCCGCAACATCCGCTCCAGGACACTCGAGATGGGAGACCTAGTCCTGAGGCGGGTCCTCTCCAGGAAAGGGCTGTATAAGCTTTCACCAATGTGGGAGGGCCTGTTCAAGGTCGTCCACATCTCCAGGCCTGGCGTCATGCGCCTGGAGACACAAAACAGAGTACCAGTCCAAAACACCTGGACCATTCAGCACCTCCGGAAGTTTTACCCATAAAGCAGGGCACAGAGCCTGTGAAGCAAGGCCCAGAGCCTGTGAAGCAAGGCCCAGAGCCTGTGAAGAAAGGCCCAGAGCCTGTGAAGAAGGCCCGGTGCCTGTGAAGAATCGCCGCCCGTGACACTCTCACGTAATAATGAGTTAGCGCCGTACACGCCCCGGAGTCTCAGGGGTGCCGGCCTCAGGCCCTAGGGCTCCCGCCCGCACCTAGTGGCAGCACTTAGCTCTCCGCTGGTGAGAAGACTTGAAGACTAGATTAGGTGCCAGACGTGGCTTTTCATTTGCTTTCCGTATTTGGCTTCCTTTTTCCTTAATCGAAATTTGCTTTTGGCATTCCTTGCTGAGTTGACTCCCTCGCCTCTCACTGCGTTTTTCCGGCTCGGGTTAGCTCGTGTTCTCTCTCTCGCATGCCTCGCGAGGGGGCTAGGCAGGTGCCCTCGCGAGCATTTTCGTGCCCTCGCGAGCATTTTCTCCCTTCTCTGCCTTCTCGCGAGCCACCCTCATTCGAGCCCAAAAGCTGGCGTGCCCCTCCTAGTCCGTGCCCCTCGGGTACCGCGATACAAGGTGCCAGGTCGGGGCCAGGGCGAACGGCAAATCTTTTAACGCACTTCCTAATGAGCTTTTGCAGTTCCCGAGCAAATGCAACCCACCAAGGCAAGCTGGACGCGAGGAAATGAGCGCCTGGTGAGCAAGAGGGTGTCCCGTATATACCAGGTTAAGTTATCTTTGCACGAAATGATGACACAACACGCACGATGCCACAACCGAGGAACCATAGTTCGATACACGCCCCCTGGGCCCAAACTGGTTACATTCTTGATGCAGGAAAAGAGTAAAACAAAAGCAGCGTTGCGGCAATCTGCGGAGGCAGACCCCTAGCGGCACCCCGAGCCTAGCCGGATCCTTCTTCGTGCTTCACGGAGGCGCGGCGACGAGATGACCCACTGCCGCCTTCAAAGCGGGCGCGGCGGCTGGTCATGGCCACTGCTGTTGGAGCTGTCACCGGAGGAAGAGCCGCCGTAGCTGGACAAGACGCAGCCGCCCCCCTTACCCTCGTCGCGACCGCCCCCGAGACGAAGCACCTCCTCACCATCGTTCACCTCGGGGCAGCACCCGGCACGGCGACCATCTTCCCCAAACACCCTCACGTAGAGGGTTGATTCGCCGTCGTACTTGAAGTGGAGGGCGCACCGCGGCCCAAGCCACGCGCGTGGGCGAACATCTGCCAACCGTGGGCCAGGGCTACGTTGCCCGTGGCGGAAGTCGCGACCGCAACCCAAGAGGCCTTGCTGCAGCAACCATCCGCCTGGACCAGAGGCCGGCAACTCATTGGTGCAGAAGCGCTGAAGTTGGAGCCAGTTGCCGGCCGGATTCTCCGACCAGACGACAAACTCCGGCGACACCTCCACCGTGTGGAAACGCGTACGGGGGGCGCCACCAAAGCACGCCTCCCCTCATCAACTGGATTGCCATGGCTAGGGCGACCCCCTCCGCGTGCTGTGGTGCCGCTTCGACAATGGGCCGCGCCAGGGGACGTGGCGTGCTTGCGCAAACGGCCACATCCGCGCTTGAGCGCCGGCGAGCTAGGCCCCTCGCGAGGGGCCTTTCCCTTCTCAGCGGCTGAGAACTTCCTTCGTGGCGCCATCGGTAGCACAGCGAGCAATGGAGCGAGGAAGAAGACGGGGGCAAGGCAGGAAGAGATGGGCAATGGGGGCTCCGTCCTCCTCTGTAGGATCGAAAGTATGTCTAGAGGGGGGTGATTAGACTACTTGACCAATTAAAAATCTATCCTTTTCCCAATTTTAGTCTTTGGCAGATTTTAGCTATCTTAGCGCAAGTCAAGCAATCTTAACACAATTCAAGCAAGCATGCAAAGAGTCTATGAGCAGCGGAAAGTAAAGCATGCAACTTGCAAGAATGTAAAGGGAAGGGTTTGGAGAATTCAAACGCAATTGGAGACACGGATGTTTTTGTCGTGGTTCTGATAGGTGGTGCTATTGTACATCCACGTTGATGGAGACTTCAACCCACGAAGGGTAAAGGTTGCGCGAGTCCACGGAGGGCTCCACCCATGAAGGGTCCACGAAGAAGCAACCTTGTCTATCCCATCATGGCCATCGCCCACGAAGGACTTGCCTCACTAGTGGTAGATCTTCACGAAGTAGGCGATCTCCTTGCCCTTACAAACTCCTTGGTTCAACTCCACAATCTTGTCGGAGGCTCCCAAGTGACACCTAGCCAATCTAGGAGACACCACTCTCCAAGAAGTAACAAATGGTGTGTTGATGATGAACTCCTTGCTCTTGTGCTTCAAATGATAGTCTCCCCAACACTCAACTCTCTCTCACAGGATATGGATTTGGTGGAAAGAAGATTTGAGTAGAAAGCAACTTGGGAAGGCTAGAGATCAAGATTCATATGGTGGGAATGGAATATCTTGGCCTCAACACATGAGCAGGTGGTTCTCTCTTAGAAAATGTGTATTGGAAGTGTAGGTATGTTCTGATGGCTCTCTCCACGAATGAAGAGCGGGTGGAGGGGTATATATAGCCTCCACACAAAAACTAACCATTACACACAATTTACCAATCTCGGTGAGACCGAATTGAGAAACTCGGTCGGACCGATTTAGCAAACCTAGTGACCGTTAGGATTTTCGGTGGGACTGAGATGCAACTCGGTAGGACCGATATGGTTAGGGTTAGGGCATAACGTAATCTCGGTGTGACCGACTACACAAACTCGGTGGGACCGATTTTGGTAATAAGCTAACCAGAGAGTTGGTCAGGTAAACTCGGTGGGACCGATTTTCTCATTTCGGTGGGACCGAAATGTTACAAAAGGGAAACAGAGAGTTTACATTGCAATCTCGGCGGGACCGATCGCTCATCTCGGTAGGACCGAAACATTATGAAGGGAAACAGAGAGATTACAACCCCATCTCGGTGTGACCGAGATCCCTATCGGTGAGACCGATTTGCCTATGGTTTGTGGCAGTGGCTATGACATCTGAACTCGGTCGCGCCGGATAGAAAGAATCGGTGGGGCCGAGTTTGACTTTTGGTTTAGGTCATATGTGGATGTGGGAAGGTAGTTGAGGGTTTTGGAGCATATCACTAAGCAATATAAAGCAAGAACCTCATCAAGCAACACCTCATCCCTCCTTGATAGTATTGGCTTTTCCTATAGACTCAATGTGATCTTGGATCACTAAAATATAAAATGTAGAGTCTTGAGCTTTGAGCTTGAGCCAATATTTTTCTCCTTAGTATTTTGAGGGGTTCATTGAGCTTTTCCTGAAATATTAGTCTTGGAATAATGTTAGCTCAATGAGCTATATGTTGTTAGGAATTACCAAAACCACCCAGGGATAGTTGCACTTTCAATCTCCCCCTTTTTGGTAATTGATGACAACATATAGATCAAAGCTTCGACGAATGATAATAAGAGTGAAAAACATTGTCGCTTTGAGAAGTATGTGAAAAGCAAGAGCTCCCCCTAAATTTGTGCATAGTTTATGGTTTGCTTTGGACTGCAAATGCACAGAGAGTTAGGCTCATGGGTTACTCTTCCATGTCACATACATCTCGGTGGAGCGCTCAAAATGATAATAATTAAATACATGCACTCATCACCAAGCAAAGTGAATGATCATATAGGGATAAAATGATAATGTCATCCAGCAAGCATTAATGTAGCATATGATCAAACACACATGATCATCCAAGTATCACACAGACAGAAAGTATCTCAATCAAGCAAATAAAGTTCAACCACCAAAGCAAGAGAGAATAAAAAAGCAACGCTCTCTCTCTCGAAGCCTATGATCTATACATTTTTCTCCCCCTTTGGCAACAAGTTGCCAAAAAGTTCATAGAAAATGCATAGCACTAAATCGTCTCTCAGGCTTGGTCTTCAGGTGGTGGTGTCCGGAGAACTCTAAGAACGAAGGCTTCAGTCGATGTAGATGGAGCTGCTGGAGTAGGTGCTGGAGCTGGTGGCACTGAAGCTGTAGCTGGTGCAGATGAAGTTGCTCTGGTGTCTGGAACAGGCACTGCAGCAGATCTCTGAGCTCTAGGCACTCTGGCAAATGCATTAGTGGTTGTCTTGCCCTTCCTCTCCTGCATATCATCCTGAAGTTGCTCCACAACAGACTGGATCTCAGTTACCTTCACATCCATGTCATAGAACTTCTGCTCCACGATCCTTTCCAAGCTCTCCTGGTTTTGAGTCAGGGTGGCCAGCCCTTTCTCAATCCTTAGGGTGGATGCAATCAAGTAGCCAAGCTGATCTTGCTTGCTCTTCAGAAGATACTGAGATGCCTCTTCCATGGTTGGCATCTTTGCAGCTTTCTCAGCCTTTGCCTTCTCCCTCTTTGCTTGAACGCGCACAAAAGATGGTTCATCCTCATTCATAACCACTTGGTTGTCCTCAAAGTCTGGATAGATAGGCATGTGCTCCTTGTCCAACAAGTATGTGCCAGTGCCCATCTTGGAGTTAATCAACTCCTAGATCTGTCGTGCATACCCACAGCTTCTCTTTTGCTCAGCAGCTGTCCTCTTGATAGTTTCAACTATAAGACTCATGACCTTGAACTTTTGTGGCACATCAAATATATGTAGCAGATTGATGGAGTGGCCTCTGATCATTCTGTGATCACCAGACTTGGGCAGAAGAGTGTGCCTGAGGATCCAATTGATAGTAGGCAGTCCTGACAGCAGGTGTTTCACTGATCCAAATTGGTGAGTCTCAAGATCTGCATCAGGAATCTCCTTGTACATGCTAGCCATGGAGTTGTGATCCTTCTTCTTCTTGGCATAGACATACAAGTCATCTTCATTCTCCTCAGGAGCATTGATCAATTGAGCCCATTCTGCTACTGTTGACTGGTATCTAGTGCCTTCAGACATCCAGACTATCTTGCCATCTGGGTAGAAGTGAGTTGTGGAGTAGAACTGCATGATAAGCTCATCATTCCACTTTGTGAGCTTCTAAGCCACAAACTCATCAACTCCACAAGCCTTGAAACTGTCATATACTCCTGGATAGTGTTCTTTATTCTCCTTGATGTACTCCCAGTTGACCCATCTCATGTCACATACTATTGGTTTCTTGTCAAGCAACACTATCTCATAAAAATCCTATTGTTCTTTGGTATGGAACCTGTAGTCCACAGCAGTTCTCCTTCTGGTGGCATATGGATCTGACTCTCTCCATAGCCTCAATCCCGAGTCCTTCCTGATCTTCATGTTTTCTACTACAGGATGAGCATCATTATGATCTGGAATTTTTGGCTTTAACTTCCTCAAAACATGTGTCTCATCATCTTCTTCTTCAGCAATAGTTTCAGGCACTGGGGCCTTGTTTTTCTCAGCAGCTGGAATGTTCCTGGTACTCCTCTTTGGTGCAGTTTTGGGTTTTGGAGCAGCTGGCTTGGGAGCTTCTTTGGGCTTGATGAAGCAGCCCCTGATCTTATGGCATCTCCCATAAGTTTCTGTGCCTTAGGTGCTGGTGCAGCATCCTCTTCCTCTTCTTCAGAGTCTTTCATGATTGAAGATCTCCCAAGCACTCTGGCAGTGGTATTCTTGACCCACTCTTTCCTTTTCTTGTCTGCCACAACCTGCTATTTGGGTGCAGATCCCAAAGCCTCTTGAGTAGATGCTCTGGCTTTAGACATTGGAGCTCTCTTGGCAAGAACCTTTTGCTTCATCCCTGGCTTGGTGGCAACAGCTGTGCCATATTCCTTTTTGAGCACTTTCCTCTTTGAGGTGGTTTCTTCTTCCTCAACTGCCACATAGTCTTCATCCTCAGATTCACAAGTTTTCTTCTTTCTGGCCCTGGTGGCAGCTTTTGGCAAGTTGCTGGGTGTGCTCCTGCTTCCATCATCTGAGCAGCTAGAGGGATGATAACCCACAAGTATAGGGGATCGCAACAGTTTTCGATAAGTAAGAGTATCGAACCCAACGAGGAGCTAAAGGTAGAATAAATATTCCCTCAAGTTCTATCGACCACCGATACAACTCTACGCACGCTTGACGTTCGCTTTACCTAGAACAAGTATGAAATTAGAAGTACTTTATAGGTGTTGTTGGATAGGTTTGCAACATAATAAAGAGTACGAAAATGAAACTAGGGGCTGTTAAGGTAAAGAAGCAACTAAAGTAAATATAGCGAGTGTGGAAAAGTGGTGGTAGGAGTTGCGAAATTGCCCCTAAGCAATTGACTACTTTACTAGACCGATAGCAAGTATTATGTGGGAGAGGCCACTGCTAGCATGTCATCCCTGACTTGGAATTCTATGCACTTATGATTGGAACTATTAGCAAGCATCCGCAACTACTAATGTTCATTAAGGTAAAACCCAACCATAGCATTAAGATATATTGGTCCCCCTTCAATCCCGTATGCATCAATTTCTATGCTAGGTTGAAGCTTCTGTCACTCTTGCCCTCCAATACATAGTCCTATCAACATACAAACTAACCCTAGGGTGTGATCCACGCGCGCAATCATATGATGGGCACCAAAGGACAGCAACATAACCACAAGCAAATCAATCATAGCAATTCATCAACCACCGATAGGACAACAAAAATCTACTCAGACATCATAGGATGGCAACACATCATTGGATAATAATATGAAGCATAAAGCACCATGTTCAAGTAGAGGGTACGGCGGGTTGCGGGAGAGTGGACTGAAGGAAATATGCCCTAGAGGCAATAATAAAGTTATTATTTATTTCCTTATTTCATGATAAATGTTTATTATTCATGCTAGAATTGTATTATCCGGAAACATAATACTTGCGTGAATACATAGACAAACTAAAAGTCACTAGTATGCCTCTACTTGACTAGCTCGTTAATCAAAGATGGTTATGTTTCCTAACCATAGACATGTGTTGTTATTTGATTAATGGGATCACATCATTAGGAGAATGATATGATTTACATGACCCATTCCATTAGCTTAGCACCCGATCGTTTAGTATGTTGCTATTGCTTTCTTCATGACTTATACATGTTTCTATGACTATGAGATTATGCAACTCCCGTTTGCCGGAGGAACACTTTGTGTGCTACCAAATGTCACAACGTAACTGGGTGATTATAAAGGAGCTCTACAGGTGTCTCCAAAGGTAAATGTTGGGTTGGCGTATTTCGAGATTAGGATTTGTCAGTCCGATTGTCGGAGAGGTATCTCTGGGCCCTCTCGGTAATGCACATCACATAAGCCTTGCAAGCATTGCAACTAATGAGTTAGTTGCGAGATGATGTATTACGAAACGAGTAAAGAGACTTGCCGGTAACGAGATTGAACTAGGTATTGAGATGCCGGCGATCGAATCTCGGGCAAGTAACATACCGATGACAAAGGGAACAACATATGTTGTTATGCGGTCTGACCGATAAAGATCTTCGTAGAATATGTGGGAGCCAATATGAGCATCCAGGTTCCTCTATTGGTTATTGACCGGAGACATGTCTCGGTCATGTCTACATTGTTC
Organism: Triticum urartu; assembly: GCF_003073215.2. Taxonomy (NCBI): domain Eukaryota; kingdom Viridiplantae; phylum Streptophyta; class Magnoliopsida; order Poales; family Poaceae; genus Triticum; species Triticum urartu. The sequence continues at coordinate 183,561,338 of NC_053026.1, read as the reverse complement.
TCGAACCCGTAGGGTCCGCACGCTTAAGGTTTCGATGATAGTTATATTATGAGTTTATGAGTTTTGATGTACCAAAGGAGTTCGGAGTCCCGGATGAGATCGGGGTCATGACGAGGAGTCTCGAAATGGTCGAGACGTAAAAATCGATATATTGGACGACTATATTCGGACATCGGAAAGGTTCCGAGTGATTCGAGTATTTTTCGGAGTACCGGAGAGTTACGGGAATTCGTCGGGGAGTATATGGGCCTTATTGGGCTTTATGGGAAAGAGATAGGAGAGGTTGGGCGCCCCCCCAAGGCCTAGTCCGAATTGGACTAGGGGGAAGGGCTGCGCCCCCTCCTTCCTTCTCTTCTCTTTCCCCTTGCCTTGACTCCTACTCCTACTACATGGAAGGACTCCTAGTTGGACTAGGAAAGGGGGAATCCTACTCCCGGTGGGAGTAGGACTCCCCTAGGGCGCGCCATAGAGAGGGCCGGCCCTCCCCTCCTCCACTCCTTTATATACGGGGGCAGGGGGCATCCCATAGACACAAGTTGATCCACGTGATCATATTCTTAGCCGTGTGCGGTGCCCCCTTCCACCATAATCCTCGGTAATATTGTAGCGGTGCTTAGGCGAAGCCCTGTGACGGTAGTACATCAAGATCGTCACCACGCCGTTGTGCTGACGGAACTCTTCCCCGACACTTTGCTGGATCGGAGTCCGGGGATCGTCATCGAGCTGAACATGTGCTAAAACTCGGAGGTGCCGTAGTTTCGGTACTTGATCGGTCGGGCCGTGAAGACGTATGACTACATCAACCGCGTTGTGCTAACGCTTCCGCTGTCGGTCTACAAGGGTATGTAGATCGCACTCTCCCCTCTCGTTGCTATGCATCAGCATGATCTTGCGTGTGCGTAGGAATTTTTTTGAAATTACTACGTTTCCCAACAGTGTCATCCGAGCCTAGGTTTTTATGTGTTGATGTTATATGCACGAGTAGAACACAAGTGAGTTGTGGGCGATATAAGTCATACTGCTTACCAGCATGTCATACTTTGGTTTGGCGGTATTGTTGGACGAAGCGGCCCGGACCGACATTACGCGTACGCTTACGTGAGACCGGTTCTCCCAACGTGCTTTGCACAAAGGTGGCTAGCGGGTGACAGTTTCTCCAACTTTAGTTGAACCGAGTGTGGCTACACCCGGTCCTTGCGAAGGTTAAAACAGCACCAACTTGACAAACTATCGTTGTGGTTTTGATGCGTAGGTAAGATTGGTTCTTGCTTAAGCCCGTAGCAGCCACGTAAAACTTGCAACAACAAAGTAGAGGACGTCTAACTTGTTTTTGCATGGCATGTTGTGATGTGATATGGTCAAGACATGATGCTAAAATTTTATTGTATGAGATGATCATGTTTTGTAACCGAGTTATCGGCAACTGGCAGGAGCCATATGGTTGTCGCTTTATTGTATGCAATGCAACTGCGCTGTAATGCTTTACTTTATCACTAAGCAGTAGCGATAGTCGTGGAAGCATAAGATTGGTGAGACGACAACGATGATACGATGATGATCAAGGTGTCATGCCGGTGACGATGGTGATCACGACGGTGCTTCGAAGATGGAGATCACAAGCACAAGATGATGATGGCCATATCATATCACTTATATTGATTGCATGTGATGTTTTTCTTTTATGCATCTTATCTTGCTTTGATTGACGGTAGCATTTTAAGATGATCTCTCACTAATTATCAAGAAGTGTTCTCCCTGAGTATGCACCGTTGTGAAAGTTCTTCGTGCTGAGACACCACGTGATGATCGGGTGTGATAGGCTCTACGTTCAAATACAACGGGTGCAAAACAGTTGCACACACAGAATACTCAGGTTATACTTGACGAGCCAAGCATATACAGATATGGCCTCGGAACACGGAGACCGAAAGGTCGAGCGTGAATCATATAGTAGATATGATCAACATAGTGATGTTCACCAATGAAACTACTCCATCTCACGTGATGATCGAACATGGTTTAGTTGATCTGGATCACGTAATCACTTAGAGGATTAGAGGGATGTCTATCTAAGTGGGAGTTCTTAAGTAATATGATTAATTGAACTTTAATTTATCATGAACTTAGTCCTGGTAGTATTAGCATATCTATGTTGTAGATCAATAGCTCGCGTTGTTGCTTTCATATGTTTATTTTGATATGTTCCTAGAGAAAATTGTGTTGAAAAATGTTAGTAGCAAAGATGCGGATTGGATCCGTGATCTGAGGTTTATCTTCATTGCTGCACAGAAGAATTATGTCCTTGATGCACCGCCAGGTGACGGACCTATTGCAGGAGCAGATGCAGACGTTATGAACGTTTGGCTAGCTCAATATGATGACTACTTGATAGTTTAGTGCACCATGCTTAACGGCTTAGAATCGGGACTTCGAAGACATTTTTGAACGTCATGGACCATATGAGATGTTCCAGGAGTTGAAGTTAATATTTCAAGCAAATACCCGAGTTGAGATATATGAAGTCTCCAACAAGTTCTATAGCTAAAAGATGGAGGAGAATCGCTCAACTAGTGAGCATGTGCTTAGATTGTCTAGGTACTACAATCACTTGAATCAAGTGGGAGTTAATCTTCCAGATAAAATAGTGATTGACAGAATTCTCTAGTCACCATCACCAAGTTAGTAGAACTTCATGATGAACTATATTATGCAAGGGATGACGAAAACGACTCCCAAGCTTTTCATGATGATGAAATCAATGAAGGTAGAAATCAAGAAAGAGCATCAAGTGTTGATGGTTGACAAGACCACTAGTTTCAAGAAAAAGGGCAAAGGGAAGAAGGGGAACTTCAAGAAGAATGGCAAGCAAGTTGCTACTCAAGTGAAGAAGCCCAAGTATGATCCTAAGCCTGAGACTAAGTGCTTCTACTGCAAAGGAACTGGTCACTGGAAGCAGAACTACCCCAAGTGATTGGCGGATAATAAGGATGGCAAAGTGAACATAAGTATATTTGATATACATGTTATTGATGTGTACTTTACTAGTGTTTATAGCAACCCCTCAGTATTTGATACTAGTTCAGTTACTAAGATTAGTAACTCGAAACAGGAGTTGCAGAATAAACAGAGACTAGTTAAGGGTGAAGTGACGATGTGTGTTGGAAGTGGTTCCAAGATTGATATGATCATCATCGCACACTCCCTGTACTTTCGGGATTAGTGTTGAACCTAAATAAGTGTTATTTGGTGTTTGCGTTGAGCATGAATATGATTTGATCATGTTTATTGTAATATGCTTATTCATTTAAGTAAGAGAATAAATTGTTGTTCTGTTTACATGAATAAAACCTTATATGGTTACACACCCAATGAAAATGGTTCATTGGATCTCGATCGTAGTGATACACATATTCATAATATTGAAACCAAAAGATGCAAAGTTAATAATGATAGTGCAACTTATTTGTGGCACTGCCGTTCAGGTCATATTGGTGTAAAGCGCATGAAGAAAATCCATGCTGATGGGCTTTTGGAATCACTTAATTATGAATCAGTTGATGCTTGCGAACCATGCCTCATAGGCAAGATGACTAAGACTCCGTTCTCCAGAACAATGGAGCGAGCAACAGATTTGTTGGAAATCATACATATTGATGTATGTGGTCCGATGAATATTGAGGCTCATGGTAGGTATCATTATTTTCTGATCTTCATAGATGATTTGAGCAGATATGAGTATATCTACTTGATGAAACACAAGTCTGAAACATTTGAAAAGTTCAAAGAATTTCAGAGTGAAGTGGAGAATCATCATAACAAAAATAAAAGTTTCTACGATATGATCGCAGAAGATGAATATTTGAGTTACGAGTTTGGTCTTCAATTAAAACAATGTGGAATAGTTTCACAAATTCATGCCACCTGGAACACCACAGCATAATGGTGTGTCCAAACGTCATAACCGTACTTTATTGGATATAGTGCAATCTATGATGTTTCTTACCGATTTACCACTAAAGTTTTGGGGTTATGCATTAGAGACAGCTGCATTCACGTTAAAAAAGGGGGCACCATCTAAATCTGTTGAGACGACACCGTATGAACTGTGGTTTGGCAAGAAACCAAAGTTGTCGTTTCTTAAAGTTTGAGGTTGCGATGCTTATATGAAAAAGTTTCATCCTGATAAGCTCAAACCCAAATCGGAGAAGTGCGTCTTCATAGGATACCCAAAAGAAAATGTTGGGTACACCTTCTATCACATATCCGAAGGCAAGATATTTGTTGCTGAAAATGGATCCTTTCCAGAGAAGGAGTTTCTCTCGAAAGAAGTGAGTGGGAGGAAAGTAGAACTTAATGAGGTAACTGTACCTGCTCCCTTATTGGAAAGTAGTTCATCACAGAAATCTGTTCCTGTGACTACTACACCAATTAGTGAGGAAGCTGATGATGATGATCATGTAACTTCAGATCAAGTTACTACCAAAACTCGTAGGTAAACCAGAGTGAGATCCGCACTAGAGTGGTACGGTAATCCTGTTCTGGAGGTCATGTTACTTGACCATGACGAACCTACGAACTATGAGGAAGCGATGATGAGCCCAGATTCCGCGAAATGGTTTGAGGCCATGAAATCTGAGATATGATCCATGTATGAGAACAAAGTATGGACTTTGATGGATTTGCCCGTTGATCGGCAAGCCATAAAAAATAAATGGATCTTCAAGTGGAAGACGGACGCTGATAGTAGTATTACTATCTACAAAGCTAGACTTGTCGAAAAAGGTTTTTGACAAAGTTCAAGGTGTTGACTACGATGAGATTTTCTCACTCGTATCGATGCTTAAAGTCTGTCCGAATCATGTTAGCAATTGCCGCATTTTATGAAATCTGGCAAATGGATAACAAAACTGCAATCCTTAATGGATTTCTTAAAGAAGAGTTGTATATGATGCAACCAGAAGGTTTTATCAATCCTAAAGGTGTTAACAAAATGTGCAAGCTCCAGCGATCCATCTATGGACTGGTGCAAGCATCTCAGAGTTGGAATATACGCTTTGATGAGTTGATCAAAGCATATAGTTTTATACAGACTTGCGATGAAGTCTGTATTTACAAGAAAGTGAGTGGGAGCACTACACCATTTCTGATAAGTATATGTGAATGACATATTGTTGATCGGAAATAATGTAGAATTATTCTACAAAGCATAAAGGAGTGTTTGAAAGGAGTTTTTTCAAAGAAAGAGCTCGGTGAAGCTGCTTACATATTGAGCATCAAGACCTATAGAGATAGATCAAGACGCTTGATAAGTTTTTTCAATGAGTACATACCTTAACAAGATTTTGAATTAAGTTCAAAATGGAACAGTCAAAGAAAGAGTTCTTGCCTGTGTTACAAGGTGTGAAATTGAGTAAGACTCAAAGCCCGACCATGGCAGAAGATAGAAAGAGAATGAAAGTCATTCCCTATGCCTCAACCATAGGTTCTATAAAGTATGTCATGCTGTGTACCAGACCTATTGTATACCCTACACTGTTTTTAGCAAGGGAGTACAATAGTGATCTAGGAGTAGATCACTGGACAGCGGTCAAAATTATCCTTAGTGGAATAAGGATATGTTTCTCGATAATGGAGGTGACAAAAGATTCATCGTAAAAGGGTTACGTTGATACAAGTTTAGGCACTGATCCGGATGACTCTAAGTCTTCATCTGGATACATATTGAAAGTGGGAGCAATTAGCTAAAGTAGCTCCGTGCAGAGCATTGTAGACATAGAAATTTGCAAAATACTTACGGATCTGAATATGACAGACCCGTTGACTAAAATTATCTCACAAGCAAAACATGATCACACCTTAGTACTCTTTGGGTGTTAATGACATAGCGATGTGAACTAGATCACTGACTCTAGTAAACCCTTTGGGTGTTGGTCACATGTCGATGTGAACTATGGGTGTTAACCACATAAAGATGTGAACTATTGATGTTAAATCACATGGCGATGTGAACTAGATTATTGACTCTAGTGCAAGTGGGAGACTGAAGGAAATATGCCCTAGAGGCAATAATAAAGTTATTATTTATTTCCTTATTTCATGATAAATGTTTATTATTCATGCTAGAATTGTATTATCCGGAAACATAATACTTGTGTGAATACATAGACAAACTAAAAGTCACTAGTATGCCTCTACTTGACTAGCTCGCTAATCAAAGATGGTTATGTTTCCTAACCATAGACATGTGTTGTTATTTGATTAACGGGATCACATCATTAGGAGAATGATATGATTGACATGACCCATTCCATTAGCTTAGCACCCGATCGTTTAGTATGTTGCTATTGCTTTCTTCATGACTTATACATGTTCCTATGACTATGAGATTATGCAACTCCCGTTTGCCAGAGGAACACTTTGTGTGCTACCAAACGTCACAACGTAACTGGGTGCTTATAAAGGAGCTCTACAGGTGTCTCCAAAGGTAAATGTTGGGTTGGCGTATTTCGAGATTAGGATTTGTCAGTCCGATTGTCAGAGAGGTATCTCTGGGCCCTCTCGGTAATGCACATCACATAAGCCTTGCAAGCATTGCAACTAATGAGTTAGTTGTGAGATGATGTATTACGAAACGAGTAAAGAGACTTGCCGGTAACGAGATTGAACTAGGTATTGAGATACCGGCGATCGAATCTCGGGCAAGTAACATACCGATGACAAAGGGAACAACGTATGTTGTTATGCGGTCTGACCGATAAAGATCTTCGTAGAATATGCGGGAGCCAATATGAGCATCCAGGTTCCGCTATTGGTTATTGACCGGAGACATGTCTCAGTCATGTCTACATTGTTCTCGAACCCGTAGGGTCCGCACGCTTAAGGTTTCGATGACAGTTATATTATGAGTTTATGAGTTTTGATGTACCAAAGGAGTTCGGAGTCCCGGATGAGATTGGGGACATGACGAGGAGTCTCGAAATGGTCAAGACGTAAAAATCGATATATTGGACGACTATATTCGGACATCGGAAAGGTTCCGAGTGATTCGAGTATTTTTCGGAGTACCGGAGAGTTACGGGAATTCGCCGGGGAGTATATGGGCCTTATTGGGCTTTAGGGGAAAGAGATAGGAGAGGTTGGGCGCCCCCCCAAGGCCTAGTCCGCATTGGACTAGGGGGAAGGGCTGCGCCCCCTCCTTCCTTCTCTTCTCTTTTCCCTTGCCTTGACTCCTACTCCTACTACATGGAAGGACTCCTAGTTGGACTAGGAAAGGGGGAATCCTACTCCTGGTGGGAGTAGGACTCCCCTAGGGCGCGCCATAGAGAGGGCCGGCCCTCCCCTCCTCCACTCCTTTATATACGGGGGCAGGGGGCACCCCATAGACACAAGTTGATCCACGTGATCATATTCTTAGCCGTGTGCGGTGCCCTCTTCCACCATAATCCTCGATAATATTGTAGCGGTGCTTAGGCGAAGCCCTATGACGGTAGTACATCAAGATCGTCACCACGCCGTCGTGTTGACGAAACTCTTCCCCGACACTTTGCTGGATCGGAGTCCGGGGATCGTCATCGAGCTGAACGTGTGCTAAAACTCGGAGGTGCCGTAGTTTCGGTGCTTGATCGGTCGTGCCGTGAAGACGTACGACTACATCAACCGCGTTGTGCTAACGCTTCCGCTGTCGGTCTACAAGGGTATGTAGATCGCACTCTCCCCTCTCGTTGCTATGCATCACCATGATCTAGCGTGTGCGTAGGAAATTTTTTGAAATTACTACGTTTCCCAACATGGACCGCTGTAGATAGAGGGGGGAAGGTGATGGAGATGTTGGTGAAGATGGCGGAGGTGTTGGTGAAGATCGCGGTGATGATGATGATGGTCACGGCGGCGTTCCGGCGCCACCGGAGGAGAGGGGGAGAGGGGCCCCCTTCTTCCTCTTCTTCCTTGACCTCCTCCCTAGATGGGAGAAGGGTTTCCCCTCTGGTCCTTGGCCTTGGCATGGGAGGGGCGAGAGCCCCTCCGAGATTGGATCTGTCTCTCTGTCTCTCTCTATTTCTGCGTTCTCAGATTCTTCCCTTTCACCGTTTCTTATATTCCTGGAGATCCGTAACTCCGATTGGGCTGAAATTTTGACACGATCTCTATCCAGAAATTATCTTTCTTGCAGCGAAAGAAGGGCACCAACCGCCTTACGGGGTGGCCACGAGGGTCAGGGGCGTGCCTGACACCCTGGGGCGCGCCCCCCTACCTCGTGGGCCCCTCGAGCATCGTCTCGCGTGGATTCTTCTTCCCAAAAATCATATATATTCCAAAAAAATCTCCGTCAGTTTTTATTCCGTTTGGACTCTGTTTGATATGGATATTCTGCGAAACAAAAAACATGCAACAAACAGGAACTGGCACTGGGCACTGGATCAATATGTTAGTCCCAAAAATAGTATAAAAAGTTGCCAAAAGTATATGAAAGTTGAATAATATTGGCATAGAATAATCAAAAATTATAGATACGACAGAGACGTATCAAGGGACTAGTGCCCTCACTCATGTGAACCTGCTCCTCTGACTTGTTCTGACTGTCATTTTGATCAGACATAATGCAATCTCTGACAGCTGACCCTGTGAATAGATTACAGATGAGGTAGAGTGGATGAGCATCACAAAATACAGAGGTTTTTGCAAAAGAATGAATCAAAAACTTAGTTTTAGTTTTCCTCAGAAAGCATTTCGGATCAACCGATTTGTAAACTCGGTGATACTGAAGCAGCTGTTGGAACCTAAACTAGTGAACTCGGTCAGACCGAGTCACAGTTTGGTGGCACCGAGACTGCTAGGGTTTCACAAAGTCCTGAACTCGGTCACACCGATTTTCAATTCTCGGTCAGACCGAGAATCACATGTGCAATGGCCTGAGCCGAATCGGTGGTACCGAGTTCCACAACTCGGTTGGTCCGAGATGGTTTCGGCGGAAACCTAACCCTAAATTTTCAAATCATCTCTAATCTACGGAGTGTTTTGACTAGATAAGATAGTTTCAATCGTGGCAAGATTCATGGCGAACACAATGTGCTAGGAATCAGATAAGGATAGCACAGTGATCAAGTTCATACCCTAATTCAGCGATGAACTCGCTACGGCGGCAACGGCGGGGATGATTCCCGTTGACGGCGGCGGAGACCAGCGGCAGGAGGCAACTGGCAACAAGGAGGACGATCCGGAGACCCTGGAGGCAGAGTGGGCTAAGCGCGGGCGAAAGAGTTCGGAGAAAATTTCCAAAATTTTGCCCGTGGGTATATATAGCCCAACCCTGTCAGTGTGACCGGGTGGAATAACTCGGTGGCACCGAGATGCATAACTGTAAGCAGTTGCTGCAACGCGGTGTGACCGAAAAGTTCAAATCAGTTGCACCGAGATTGAAAACCTAGATCGACTTAGTGATCTCGGTATGACCGAAATGGATGAATCGGTCAGACCGAAACGCACAAAGAAGTTTTGGAAGTTTAAGTCTATGACGAATTGGGGACTCCGAGTGCTCCTCACACAGAGTGGTTCGAATCTGACTAGATCAAATTTTGTGATGTAGCATGAATAGAGTTTGAGACGAGAAAAGCATAGATAGCTAGAGAAGGTTCTTAGGCATTCTTGTCCATCCACTTGGCAAGAGAAAAAGAAACCAATCAATCAAAACAACAAGTGTATGTCCTTGAATGAGTAAATTATGCAACCAATATGCTCACACAATAAAATGGCAATTGAAATATGTGGCAAAGCATCCACAACCAATTCTAGCAACTATCAAGCAATTGGCGATGACTAGGTCATCTATATATGAGTATATTGACTTAGGAGTCAAATGAGAACATTTGATCATAGGCCATACTCATCGTTTAGGCACAAGTGGGGTTACCACTTTTACATAAAGCGTTGTTGTTTTCACACCATTAGAGTTGCTTTAGCTCAATTCTTAGAGTAAAGCTCCCCCTAGATGTGAGATCCCCCCTTAAGAGGGATGAACTAACCTTGGGTTTTGTCGATGATGACTTCATGTAAATGTTGAAGATGTGGATGCTCAATGTTGATGTAGATCATTTGGAGCTATCCTTTGGAGTGAGTTGCACTTTCAATACCTACACGGGTTAGTCCCACAAGGAACAAACAAGGATATCCATAGGCATAGAGTGATGCACACACAAGATGATGTCTATGAAAGCTTTAGGTTACCTTGTCCCTTGTATTACCAACAAGAGGGTTTGTGACTCCTTGAACTAGTGCAAGATGTGGAAGTTGATTGCACTCGTTCTTGCCAAAATGATAAGAGTGAAGTATGTTGGCGGAGTCACCCTCAAGAACTCTCTAGTTCTTCTTCTTCGGGATCCACACCATCTTGATGGGAATCCTCGGAGTTGTAGTTGTACTTGATGAAGTGGAACTTGATGTAGTCTTGGGAACCCACTTGACCAAGGCCTTAGGAGCTTCTTCAAATGCATCAATTTCCTCTTGAAGCTTGTCCTTGCCTTTTTGCTTGTGGTCTTGTGGTGAAAGATCATCTTGAGCTTGTGTCCCTTTGAAAGAAGTAGGATCATACTTCTCTTGTTGAGGAACAAACTTCGTCTTGGGGTATTGATCTTCTTCCCACTCAACTCCATTGGCATTGAACTTTCGTTCAAAACCAACACCTTGGTTCTTCCGATGCCTTCCTTGCTTGCGTACAATTTCCTCGAACTGCTTACTCCCAGCAAGGCTCTTGTAGACACCTTTCTCTATAATTCCCTTCAATAAGCTATTTTCTTGCTCAAGTGTAACTTGGCTAAGAGAATCATTAGTGGAATCAAGAGAACTACTAGAAGCAACAACATTGGATTTAGCATGATTATTGTTACTACTAGAGGAATAATCTTTCTTGTTCTTGTTACTAGGCTTGACTTGAGGCATGTAAGTGGATAAGAGTAAACGCTTGGCAATGTAAGAAGGACTTTTCTTGCGAAGATCATCATTGATTGCCTTCAAGAACTCATGCTCTTGCTCAAGGTTGAGCTTTTCAAAACGTAATTTCTCACGAGTCCTTAAAAGTTCTCGATGATCTCCTAAGATAGTTTCATGAGCTAACTTAAGAGTGTTTAGTTCTTTAGTTAGAGACTCAATCTTCTCCTTATCATTGTCATTCGTTTCATCTTGATTAGCATGATTAATTGATGTTTCATCATAGTATTCATCACTAGAGTTGTCAACAAGTAAATCATCATCACCTAACAAGTCATCTTCATCACTATTGAAATCAACATACTCGGGGTGTGATACCTTTGGACCTTTGGCCATGAAGCATCTTCCAATTCCTTCATTTGGTGAATCAAATATGTCGTAGGAGTTGGTTGACACAAGTGCTAGACCGGCAACACCTTCATCTTGAGTATATTCGGAGTCGGAGTGATAGCTTCTCTCGGAGTAATTGTCGGAGTCGGAGCCAGATACCCATTCACCAACATGAGCTTGATGTCTTCGTTTTGTGTAGCTCCTTGATGACTTGTCCTTTCTTTCCGAATCCTTGCTTCTCTGTGAGGGTCTTCGTTCATAATGATCATCTCTACTCCTTCTTTCTCTAGGTGGTGATTCTTCTCTTCTACTTCTTCTTTTTGGAGAATCTTCTCTTCTTTTATGGGGTGCCGTACACTCATTGGAATAGTGTCTAGACCTTCCACAATTGTAGCAGTTTCTCTCTTGACTAGAAGATCTTTTGTCATTGTAGGACCTTGACTTGGAGCTTCTCTCTTTGCTTCTACTCTTGTAGAATTTGTTGAAGTTCTTCACCATTAAGCTCAATTCTTCAGTGAAGGTTTGTTTCTCACTTGATGATGTGGGGGCTTCGCATGAGGCTTTGTAAGCACCACTTGATTTGTTGTGAAGTTCCCCCTTATCCTTGAGTGACATCTCATGAGCAACAATTCTTCCAATGACTTCCGTTGGCTTGAGATCTTTGTAATTGGGCATCATTTGAATCAATGTGCACACGGTATCATATTTTCCGTCCAAGGCTCTTAGAATCTTCTTGATGATGAATCTTTCGGTCATCTCTTCACTTCCTAAGCCGGCAATCTCATTTGTGATAAGAGCAAGCCTAGAGTACATTTCAGCGACACCTTCACCATCCTTCATTTTGAACTTGTCAAGTTGACTTTGAAGCACATCCAACTTGGATTCCTTGACGGAGTCGGTACCTTCATGCATGTCAATCAAAGTATCCCAAATTTCCTTTGCATTCTCAAGACGGCTGATTTTGTTGAATTCTTCGGGGCACAATCCGTTGAAGACGATATCACAAGCTTGAGCATTGTATTGTAGCATTTTCAACTCTTCCGCGGTGGCTTCACGATTCGGTTCTCTCACATCAAAGAATTCACCTTGCAAGCCAACACACACAATAGCCCAAACGGCGGGGTTATGTCCAAGAATATGCATTTTCATCTTATGCTTCCAACTAGCAAAATTAGTACCATCAAAGTAAGGACCTCTACGGTGATAATTTCCCTCGCTAGACGCCATACTCTCCTAGGTTGTGAAACCAAGGCTATGACCACCAAAAGCTATGGAAATCAAAGCAAATGGAGACCAAAGCTCTGATACCACTTGTAGGATCGAAAGTATGTCTAGAGGGGGGGTGATTAGACTACTTGACAAATTAAAAATCTATCCTTTTCTCAATTTTAGTCTTTGGCAGATTTTAGCTATCTTAGCGCAAGTCAAGCAATCTTAACACAATTCAAGCAAGCATGCAAAGAGTCTATGAGCAGCGGAAAGTAAAGCATGCAACTTGCAAGAATGTAAAGGGAAGGGTCTGGAGAATTCATACGCAATTGGAGACACGGATGTTTTTTTTCATGGTTCCGATAGGTGGTGCTATCTTACATCCACGTTGATGGAGACTTCAACCCATGAAGGGTAACGGTTGCGCGAGTCCACGGAGGGCTCCACCCACGAAGGGTCCATGAAGAAGCAACCTTGTCTATTCCATCATGGCCATCGCCCACGAAGGACTTGCCTCACTAGCGGTAGATCTTCACGAAGTAGGTGATCTCCTTGCCCTTACAAACTCCTTGGTTCAACTCCACAATCTTGTCGGAGGCTCCCAAGTGACACCTAGCCAATCTAGGAGACACCACTCTCCAAGAAGTAACAAATGGTGTGTTGATGATGAACTCCTTGCTCTTGTGCTTCAAATGATAGTCTCCCCAACACTCAACTCTCTCTCTCACAGGATATGGATTTGGTGGAAAGAAGATATGAGTGGAAAGCAACTTGGGAAGGCTAGAGATCAAGATTCATATGGTGGGAATGGAATATCTTGGCCTCAACACATGAGTAGGTGGTTCTCTCTCAGAAAATGTGTATTGGAAGTGTAGGTATGTTCTGATGGCTCTCTCCATGAATGAAGAGCGGGTGGAGGGGTATATATAGCCTCCACACAAAAACTAACCGTTACACACAATTTACCAATCTCGGTGAGACCGAATTGAGAAACTCGGTCGGACCGATTTAGCAAACCTAGTGACCGTTAGGATTTTCGGTGGGACTGAGACGCAACTCGGTACGACCGATATGGTTAGGGTTAGGGCATAACGTAATCTCGATGTGACCGATTACACAAACTTGGTGGGACCAATTTTGGTAATAAGCTAACCAGAGAGTTGGTCAGGTAAACTCGGTGGGACCGATTTGCTCATTTTGGTGGGACCGAAATGTTACAAAAGGGAAACAGAGAATTTACATTGCAATCTCGGTGGGACCGATCGCTCATCTCGGTAGGACCGAAACGTTACGAAGGGAAACAGAGAGATTACAACCCCATCTCGGTGTGACCGAGATCCTATCGGTGAGACCGATTTGCCTAGGGTTTGTGGCAGTGGCTATGACATCTGAACTCGGTGGCGCCGGATAGAAAGAATCGGTGGGGCCGAGTTTGACTTTTGGTTTAGGTCATATGTGGATGTGGGAAGGTAGTTGAGGGTTTTGGAGCATATCACTAAGCACTATGAAGCAAGAACCTCATCAAGCAACACCTCATCCCTCCTTGATAGTATTGGCTTTTCCTATAGACTCAATGTGATCTTGGATCACTAAAATATAAAATGTAGAGTCTTGAGCTTTGAGCTTGAGCCAATCTTTTTGTCCTTAGTATTTTGAGGGGTCCACTTTCCTCATCCATGCCATGCCATTCATTGAGCTTTTCCTAAAATATTAATCTTGGAATAATGTTAGCTCAATGAGCTATATGTTGTTAGGAATTACCAAAACCACCCAGGGATAGTTGCACTTTCACCCTCCCCATTTATAGCAAGAGAAGGCCAACTGGCACCTTCCATGATCACAGGTAATGATGGTTTTCCTTGCATGTCGCAGGGACTCGTCAAGTCGTGCAGTTGTCGAGGCAGCATGGGGAAGCAGAGACGCCCACATCCAATTAAACCACCACGCGTCAACCGAGGCTGCAGGCTTTGGGGGCCCGCGATGCTCCGTACTTGGCCCTTGGCTTCACCGCGAAGCCAAGCCCGAGCGCTCCTTGGGCCCGGGGGCTACTGTCGGCGTCCTGGGAATGGGGGTCCCCAGGCTTGCCTGCCTGCAGTCCGCGGCGTGGCTAAGCTAGCACGCCGTACGGCCCACCTTCATCAACAAGGCATCCAAGACCCTCGCGAGGGGCCAAGCCTCGCGAGGCGGATGACACAAGACCTCCTCTGGAGCGGCCTAGTTAGGCAGGCTCACGAGGAGCGGAGATATCAAGGCAAGGTGAACCTCGCGAGGCTCTCGTGACGTGAGCCATGACGATCGACACCAGGCGGGCGCCAGCGCGCACAGCGTCCTTGTTTCCTCTTTGGTGCTAAGGAAACCAGCGCAGACGAGGAGTACCGAGGCATCAGGCAAAGGTTGCCATTTTGGTGCAACAAGACCGAGACCAGAAGGACGGCAAGACGGAGGTCATCATGGAGCCCAAGACGGCGTCACCACCAGAGCCTTTGGCAGGCGAAGACCACTTTTGTCAGGATAGCTCATACTAGCTGTCCCACTTTAAATTTTCCCGCCATTGCTGGCTCCCTTCCCGCTCAAGATTTGGGAAGAGGACCAGGGCCTCTATAAGTAGGACTAGCTACCACCATAGGGCAGAAAAAGAGAGATCTGGGATCACTCTCACCCACACAAGTTAGCCAAGCACAAGAACACCTCAACCTCAGGAGGCTATTCTTCCCATTGTATTGTTCATCATCAGCCCAAGAGGCAATCCACCACCACCACACTGGAGTAGGGTATTACACCACAACGGTGGCCCGAACCAGTATAAATCTTGTGTCTTTCCGCGTTGCGAGTTCATCGAGTTCGTCCGCGAGATCTTATCAAGCTAGGGCGTAGATCGGTGGGAGGAAAAGACTTCGCGCGCACCCCAGTGTTCGAACCTTAAGAGTTTGCCGGAAACCCACATCCGACAATTAAGAATAAATGGATCTTCAAGAGGAAGACTGATACGTCTCCGTCGTATCTATAATTTTTGATTGTTCCATGCCAATATTATTCAACTTTCATATACTTTTGGCAACTTTTTATACTATTTTTGGGACTAACATATTGATCCAGTGCCCAGTGCCAGTTCCTGTTTGTTGCATGTTTTTTTGTTTCACAGAATATCCATATCAAACGGAGTAAAAACTGACGGAGATTTTTTTTTGGAATATATATGATTTTTGGGAAGAAGAATCCACGCGAGACGATGCTCAAGGGGCCCATGAGGTAGGGGGCGTGCCCTAGGGTGTCAGGCGCGCCCCTGACCCTCGTGGCCACCCTGTAAGGCGGTTGGTGCCCTTCTTTCGCCGCAAGAAATCTAATATCCGGATAGATATCGTGTCAAAATTTCAGCCCAATCGGAGTTACGGATCTCCGGGAATATAAGAAACGGTGAAAGGGAAGAATCTGAGAACGCAGAACCAGAGAGAAACAGAGAGATAGATCCAATCTCGGAGGGGCTCTCGCCCCTCCCATGCCATGGAGGCCAAGGACCAGAGGGTAAACCCTTCTCCCATCTAGGGAGGAGGTCAAGGAAGAAGAGGAAGAAGGGGCCCCCTCTCCTCCGGTGGCACCGGAACGCCGCCGTGGCCATCATCATCATCACCGCGATCTTCACCAACACCTCCGCCATCTTCACCAACATCTTCATCACCTTCCCCCCCTCTATCTATAGCGGTCCACTCTCCCGCAACCTGTTGTACCCTCTACTTGAAGATGGTGCTTTATGCTTCATATTATTATCCAATGATGTGTTGCCATCCTATGATGTCTGAGTAGATTTTCATTGTCCTATCGGTGGTTGATGAATTGCTATGATTGATTTAATTTGCTTGTGGTTATGTTGCTGTCCTTTGGTGCCCATCATATGATTGCGCGCGTGGATCACACCCTAGGGTTAGTTTGTATGTTGATAGGACTATGTATTGGAGGGCAAGAGTGACAGAAGGTTCAACCTAGCATAGAAATTGATGCATACGGGATTGAAGGGGGACCAATATATCTTAATGCTATGGTTGGGTTTTACCTTAATGAACATTAGTAGTTGCGGATGCTTGCTAATAGTTCCAATCATAAGTCCATAGAATTCCAAGTCAGGGATGACATGCTAGCAGTGGCCTCTCCCACATAATACTTGCTATCGGTCTAGTAAAGTAGTCAATTGCTTAGGGACAATTTCGCAACTCCTACCACCACTTTTCCACACTCACTATATTTACTTTATTGTTTATTTATCTAAACAGCCCCTACTTTTTATTTACATACTCTTTATTATCTTGCAAACCTATCCAACAACACCTACAAAGTACTTCTAGTTTCATACTTGTTCTAGGTAAAGCGAACGTCAAGCGTGCGTAGAGTTGTATCGGTGGTCGATAGAACTTGAGGGAATATTTGTTCTACCTTTAGCTCCTCGTTGGGTTCGATACTCTTACTTATCGAAAACTGTTGCGATCCCCTATACTTGTGGGTTATCAAAGACGGACGCTGATAGTAGTGTTACTATCTACAAAGCTCGAATTGTCGCAAAAACTGTTTTCGACAAATTCAAGGTGTTGACTACGATGAGATTTTCTCACTTGTATTGATGCTTAAAAGCCTGTCTGAATCATGTTAGCAATTGCCGCATTTTATGAAATCTGGCAAATGGATGTCAAAACTATATTCCTTAATGGATTTCTTAAAGTATAGTTGTATATGATGCAACCAGAAGGTTTTGTCGATCCTAAAAGTGATAACAAAGTGAGCAAGCTCCAGCGATCCATCTATGGACTGGTGCAAGCATCTCGGAGTTGGAATATATGCTTTGATAAAGTGATCAAAGCATATGGTTTTATACAGACTTGCGGTGAAGCCTGTATTTACAATAAAGTGAGTGGGAGCACTACAACATTTCTGATAAGTATATATGAATGACATATTGTTGATCAGAAATAATGTAGAATTTTCTGGAAAGCATAAAGGAGTGTTTGAAAAGAGTTTTTCAAAAAAAGACCTCGATGAAGCTGCTTACACACTGATCATCAAGATCTATAGAGATAGATCAAGACGCTTGATAAGTTTTTTCAAATGAGTACATACCTTGACAAGATTTTGAAGTAGTTCAAAATGGAAAAGTCAAAGAAGGAGTTCTTGCCTTTGTTGCAAGGTGTAAAGTTGAGTAAAGACTCAAAACCCGACCACGGCAGAAAATATAAAGAGAATGAAAAGTCATTCCCTATGCCTCAGTCAAAGGTTCTATAAAGTATGCTATGTTCTGTACCATACCTATTGTATACCTTAGCATGATTTTGGCAAGGGAGTACAATAGTGATCTAGGAGTAGATCACTGGACAGCGGTAAAAATTATCCTTAGAGGACTAAGGAAATATTTCTCGGTTATGGAGGTGATAAAAGAGTTCGTCGTAAAGAGTTACGTCGATGCAAGCTTTTGACACCGATTTAGATGACTCTAAGTCTCGATCTAGATACATATTGAAAGTGGGAGCAATTAGCTAGAGTAGCTCTGTGCAAAGCATTGTAGACATAGAAAATTTGCAAAATACATACGGCTCTGAATGTGGCAGACCCGTTGACTAAATTTCTCACAAGCAAAACATGATCACTCTTTGGGTGTTAATCACATAGCGATGTGAACTAGATTATTGACTCTAGTAAACCCTTTGGGTGTTAGTCACATGGAGATGTGAATTAATCACATAAAGATGTGAACTATTGATGTTAAATCACATGACGATGTGAACTAGATTATTGACTCTAGTGCAAGTGGGAGACTGAAGGAAATATGCCCTAGAGGCAATAATAAAGTTATTATTTATTTCCTCATATCATGATAAATGTTTATTATTCATGCTAGAATTGTATTAACCGGAAACTTAGTACATGTGTGAATACATAGACAAACTAAGTGTCACTAGTATGCCTCTACTTGACTAGCTCGTTGAATCAAAGATGGTTAAGTTTCCTAGCCATAGACATGAGTTGTCATTTGATTAACGGGATCACATCATTAGAGAATGATGTGATTGACTTGACCCATCCGTTAGCTTAGCACGATGATCGTTTAGTTTGTTGCTATTGCTTTCTCTACAACTTATACATGTTCCTATGACTATGAGATCATGCAGCTCCCAAATACCGGAGGAACACTTTGTGTGCTACCAAACGTCACAACGTAACTGGGTGATTATAAAGGTGCTCTACAGGTGTCTTCGATGATGTTTGTTGAGTTGGCATGGATCAAGATTAGGATTTGTCACTCCGATTGTCGGAGAGGTATCTCTGGGCCCTCTCGGTAATGCAAATCACTTTAAGCCTTGCAAGCAATGCAACTAATGAGTTAGTTGCGGGATGATGTATTATGGAACAAGTACAGAGACTTGCCGGTAACGAGATTGAACTAGGTATTGAGATACCAACGATCGAATCTTGGGCAAGTAACATACCGATGACAAAGGGAACAACGTATGTTGTTATGCGGTTTGACCGATAAAGATCTTCGTAGAATATGTAGGAACCAATATGAGCATCCAGGTTCCGCTATTGGTTATTGACTGGAGATGAGTCTCGGTCATGTCTACATATTTCTCGAACCCGTAGGGTCCGCACGCTTAACGTTCGGTGATGACCGGTATTATGAGTTTATGTGTTTTGATGTACCGAAGGTAGTTTGGAGTCCCAGATGAGATCGGGGACATGACGAGAAGTCTCGAAATGGTCGAGACATAAAGATCGATATATTGGACGACTATATTCGGACATCGGAAAGGTTCCGAGTGATTCGGGTATTTTTCGGAGTACCGGAGAGTTACGGGAATTCGCCGGGGAGTATATGGGCCTTATTGGGCTTTAGGGGAAAGAGAGAGGGGAGGTTGCGCGTCCCCCAAGGCCTAGTCCGAATTTGACTAGGGAGAGGGGTGGCGCCCCCTCCTTCCTTCTCTTCTCATTTCCCTTTCCTTCTCTCCTACTCCTACTACATGGAAGGGGGAATCCTACTCCCGGCGGGAGTAGGACTCCCCAGGGCGTGCCATAGTAGAGCCCCCCCCCTCCTCCACTCCATTATATACGGGGGAGGGGGCACCCCATGAACACACAAGTTGATCAGTTGATCTTTTAGCCGTGTGCGGTGCCCCCTCCACCATAATCCACCTCGGTCATATCGTAGTGGTGCTTAGGTGGAGCCCTGCATCGGTAGCATCATCATCACCATCATCATGCTGTCGTGCTGTCAGAACTCTCCCTCGAAGCTCTGCTGGATCGGAGTTCGTGGGACGTCACCGAGCTGAACGTGTGCTGAACTCGGAGGTGTCATACGTTCGGTACTTGGATCGGTCGGATCGTGAAGACGTACGACTACATCAACCGCGTTCTTATAACGCTTCCGCTTACGGTCTACGGGGGTACATAGACAGTACTCTCTTCTCTCGTTGCTATGCATCACCATGATCTTGCGTGTGCGTAGGATTTTTTTTAAATTATTGTGTTCCCCAACAAAAACGCTCGCGCATCTCGCCCCAGAAGGAGATCGATCCCGCGGGCAAGTTCAGGAGCCACGAGCGCGCGCCATCCTTGAGGGCCATGGGAAACCAGTTTGCCATGACCTTCTCGTCTTCGTTGGCTGCCTCGATGCTCAGCTCATAGAGCTGCAAAAACTCTGTGGGGTCGGGGGTGCCATCGTAGAGCGGAGGCAGGTCTGGCTTGAACTTTCCTAGCCAGACGATGGTGCGCAGCTCAGGAGTAAAGGCACGATAGCCTGCAGTAGTCACCGGAGCCCGTCACGGTGGCGGAGCCTGATCCTGATATCCACGCACCGCCATCGCCGGCGGCGCGCGGTCTTGACGTAACGTTGCTGGGAGCGCAGGAGCATTTTCTTGCGGCCTCGCGACTTCTTGGCAGCTCCCTTCTTTGTGCGCGGGCGCCCGGCGTGGCGGTTCACGCCGCGGGACCGCGCGCCTTGGTGCGAGGACGCCGTCTTGATGCAGAGGCGGCTGAGGCGCTCCGTGAGCCGCGCGCCTCGGTGCGAGGGCGCCGTCTTGATGCGGAGGCGACGGAGGCACTCCGTGACCTACGTCGCCTGCGGCTGGAGGTGGGCGAGGCAGCGAGAGGGATGGTGCAAGAGAGCCCCCGGCAGCACTGACAAGCTCGGTGATGCGGTCCAGCCAGTCGTCATAGAGGTCGTCGACCGGGCGCTAACGCGGTAGCTCGCGTGCCATGAGAAGCGCGGCCTGCACGTCCGCAGGCGTGACACGAGCGTGGGATGACAAGCCGGCTGGAGTCAGCGACGGGGTGGCGGTGCGTTCGTCCCGCGGCACGGAGGGGTGCAGCGATGAGACCTGCTGCTCGTTAGCCGTCGGGCCGGTGACGGCGTTGGCAGCGGGTGACGGAGAACGGCGGAGAGGTCCGCTAACGGGCGCCGTCTGAGCGACGCCGGTAGCGAGGGCGGCCCGACGCTCAGCACTGGCTCGGCGAGCGTTAGACATGGATGTGGTGGAGCAGTCGAGCGCGAATCAACGGAAGAAGGGCTTCAGCGCACCCCTACCTGGCGCGCCAAATGTCGGATTGTGGGTTCCGGCAAACCCTTGAGGTTCAAACACTAGGGTGCGCACGAAGATCTCTCTCTCCCTCGCTCGCTCATGCAACGATCTCTAGGCCTAACTCGCCAAACCCAAGGAACAAGTGACACGAAAGTTTATACTGGTTCGGGTCACCGTTGTGGTGTAATACCCTACTCCAGTGTGGTGTGGTGGATTGCCTCGAGGGCTGAGGATGAACTAATACAGTGGACAAACAGCCTTATGAGGAGAGGTGTTCTTGAGCTCGATGAGCTGGTGAAATAGCCTTGGTGGAGTGGATCCGATTCACATGAGACGATCCTTGACTACGGTAGTGGATAGCCCTATTTATAGAGGCCCTGGTCCTCTTCCCAAATGTTTAGGCGGGAAGGGATCCGAAGACGGTCAATTTCGAAGGGAGACAACTAATACAAGTTATCCTGACAAAAGGTGGTCTTCGCCTGCCAAAAGCTCTGGTGGTGACGCCGCCGTGGGCTCCGGGGTGACCTCCGTTCTGCCGTCCTGCTGGTCTTGGTCTTGTTGCACCGATATGAAAATCTTTGCCTGATGCCTCATGATTCCTCACATGTACCTGCTTCCTTAGAACCAAATAGAAAACTGGCATCTTGTGTCCGCTGGCGCCCGCCTGGCCTTCGTCGTCATGGCTCACGTCACGCGGACCTCGCAAGGTGCACCTTGCATATAGGGATGGCAATGGGTCGGGTTTGGGGCGGGTGGAGCTGGTCCACATCCAACCCATGACCCATCTTCCTACCCTCTGCCCATCCACCAAATTATCCATGGGCACAACTTGTGCCCATGCCCAAACCCGCTGGATACCCACATACCCACGGAGCTCCATGGGCATAGAAAAGTCAGCATGAAGCCTTCCCAAAGGTCAAATTAACTCATCATCATTCACTCACAAATGACAACATAAACTACATGCAAAAGTAGGCAACAAGTAATACAATGAGCCCTCAAGTGTGACATATCGGAGGTTGATTCTGTAGCATATAACTTATGGCACCAGTTGCATATTGCCTTCCATTTCCCATTGATTCGCTCTTTCTACTGTCACTGGCATATGGCCCCACATGTCATACATGTATCCATTGGATATCCATGGAGCACAAAATATAATCGTGCCCAACCCGACTGTTCGTGGCTATCCATATCCATGAACCCATGGGCAGAAATGCGCCCCATACCCTTGCCCAACTGGGTCGGGTATCCATGGGTAACCAGATCCATGGATAAAATTGCCATCCCTACTTGCATAGATATCTCCGCTCCTCAGGAGCCAGCCTAGCGAGGTTGTCCCGGAGGAGGTCTTGGCGTCGTCCGCCTCGCGAGGGTCTTGGGTGCTTGCTGGTGAAGATGGAACATACCAGACCGTTGGTGGAGCCACGCCCTGGGCCGCAAGCAGGCAAGTCTGGGTACCCCCGTTCCCAGGACGCCGACAGGGGGTACTGGACGGCGGCGAATGCGGTGAGGGCGTGCGCTGGGCGGGTAGCCATGCGGGAAGGTGATGTTGGGGTTGAACCCGCCGTGTGCGTCGCCGTCGGCGTAGCCAGTCGAGGGCGCGCACCCCCAGGGGTGTGTCGACGGCGAGAAGCCGGCCGGCGACCCGACGCTCTGCTGGCTCCAGGGAGCGTGCAGGCCGTGGCCGCCGGGTGGATTCATCATCTCCGCGCGAGACACCTCTTCTTGCTCCGCCGCACGAGACGCCTCTGCCTGCTCCGTCGCCGCCCTATCCCGGGCCCTCTTGGCGTTGAGCATGTTCTGCCGGTCGGTGCTGACAGCCTCCCGGCACTGAGCCTCCGCCTTCCAGTCGGCGTTCGACATGCCCGGTGGTTTGGACGGTGGCGCCCTCGGCTTCCTCTGCTTCGGTTGGGTGACATCGATAGCGGTAGCGGCATGAGGGGTCGTGTACTTCTTCGGCGGCGGCGGACGGATGGAGGGGAGATGGAGGAGAATGGCGGGAGAAGAGGGGCAGAAGGGAGGAATGGAGGGAAACGGAGACCCCCGGGGGTTTGGGTTCGGCTCGGGTTCGCCGGCTATTATTTCGGCCCAAACTGGCGATAAACAAGACCCTGGGACGCGACTGGACCGATTTTTCGATACCGACGCTTAAAAAAAAGCCGTGAGGGGCATATTAAAAGCGCGAGTGAAGATGCTCTAAGGAAGAAAAGAAAAACTAAAAGAAACCCGCGGATATAGCATTGTCCATGCGGTAGACAAATTACGTCAATCCGTTGAGATATGATATACGAAGTGAATATTTGGTACATACTCTCGAAAGAAAATTGCGAAACTCTTTGCCCCGTTTGGCGGCGGTGGGCAAATGGGTGCTCGCGTGGCCCTCGTGAGGCGCCGCCACCACCGCTCACCTTCCGCTACCCCACCACTCTCCCCGTGGACTCATTCCCTCGCATCTCCGGCTTAGGATCGGTCGGGCGCTCGCTCACCTCCCACAGTCCCTGACCAGGTGAAAGAGAAGAGGAGCAGCTGCGGTCCAGCCGTGGTGAATTTCTCCTCCTCCTCCTCGACAACACACAGGTGCTGTCGATGTCATGTGCTCGCTGATCGTCTTCCCGCGACGTCCGTCGGTTCCTGCTCGCCTCGGGCAACCGCTGTGTGTTGTTGCCTGTTGCTGCTGAGTGCTGGGCTGTAGTCTGTTTGCTGTTGATGTATGATTCAATCCAGTAGCATGTACAGTACTCCGGAGTACTCGTAATTAGCAAGTAATCCGGTATGCTGTTGATGAAATAAACATGTACTCCTGCATATATCCCCAATGGCTGTTGATGTACGATCCATGAAGCTCTGCTAATGAATTAGCTACTGGTGGATCCTAGGAAGAAAAAAATTGTTGCACAGAATGCCCAAGGGTAGTTATAAAACTGTTGCAAACGATGCTCATAGCAGCTCAAGAACAAGTGAAATTCACCTAGGCCAACCAATTCCATATTTAGGTATTTGCTGGGTTAAGTATTTGGTCCCCAAATTTTCACGCATTATGGTGGTGAGCTAAAACCATCATAAGCGAATTATTGCCAAATTGGTAGAAAAGGAAACATTAGTACTAAAAAAACACACACAGAGTTTATGTCTGGTTGGACCAAGTGGTTTCTGATCATGCATTCTTGATGCAGGTGCAAGCAGGAGGCGAACGCAAGCGTATGTTGGTGTGTAGAGGTGACCATTTTTGGCTTCTCAAGCAACCTGCAAGCACGCATCACACTATTTCAGTGAATGTATGTGTAAGCATCCTAAGAATACGTCCCACTGTGCAAAGGTTGTGTGAACATTGGTCACTCTACTCTTATCTAGGCTGGGCCGGCAATAGATTGAATGCAAATCAAATATTGATCTTCATGTGTTTGCAGGCATATTTTAATTATGATGATTACCAAATGATTCCTGCAGTTGTTTTGTTTCGAATGCGATTCTTGGATAGAGATTGAACTCGTACTCCAAACGAATGTACGCTGGGTCTGGTCGAACTGCAACATCTGCCTAATTTATTTTCACATTAAACGCAATTCAGCATTATAATACGATGTATTATGCTCATAAAACATGTAGATTCTAAATTACAATGACTTATGGCTGGTTAGATAGTCTACAAAAAAAACTCAATGTTCAATTTGAATTCGGAAAAGCATAGAGAGACGCTCCAAACAAGAAAATTTAGAATATACTCAAATTTATGTTCTATTGTCGGATTTTAGCACAAATTATTATTTTCTGTTCATGTTTGTGAAAATTTTATTTGCATTCTACAGGATTTGGATACTTCTTACTCCCTCCGTTCCACAATGTAGTGCGTATATATTTTTTCAAAAGTCAAAATTTACAAACTTTGACCATATTTATAGAGAAAAATAGGTACATCTAGAATACCAAATACATATCGTTGGATACATCATGAGCTATATTTTCATAATGTACATGTTTGGTATTTGAAATATAGATAGTTTTCTCTATAAACTTGGTCAAAGTTTGCTAAGTATGACTTTCAAAAAAATCTATATGCACAACATTGTGGAACGGAGGGAGTACTATTTATTTCTGCACCTACCTGTAGGTTACTCTGTCATACTAGATATCTTTGTGTTTCAAGAGCTTGTATTCAAATTTCTGAAGGGCGTATTTTCCCCCCACGCTAGAGGAATATATATTGGCGTATTTGGGACTCAACTAACTTTAATCCCGTAGGAACTGTTTCTTTTTCAGTGCAACAAAAAGAGGTTGAAAACCTTGCACAAGCCGTCAGGTCAGAAGTAACAAGAAAAACAAAATGAAATCAGTCTCCTCTCCTCCATTTAGTACTAGTACTAGTCCGACTACTAGTACTCCACTCCAACTGCTCACTCTACCTCCCACCTCAGCTTGTACGTAAGTGTGGGCAGAATCAAAGTATTGCCAAACTCTAAACTCAGCGTTGAAAGTGATGTTGGTGGATTGATAAGTTGATGTATCTAATGGCATACATGCCTTCCTGCGGCACCTTCCATGCACCTTTAGTGTCTTCTTGCCTGAGGAGGAAATTCACAGTGGTGGCCACGGCTTCCAAGGCCAAGTGAGTTCTGTTCTTCCTCTTCATCATGCAAAAACTTTGTGGTTGGTTATATATTCCTGTTCTGTTCTTGAATCTTGCTCGGAGTGCTTGTGTCGGCTCCGTGATCTTGGTTGAGCTGATATTTTGCTACTTGGACACCAGAGATGGCGAGTGGTTATTCTGTCTTGGGAATGAATGAATCTTTGATTTTTCCAACGGGCTTCCTGTAGGTTCCCTAGATTGAACTGAATTTGGTCATAAAAGAATATGTTCATTGTTTTCGGTCATTTATCTGTTTGCTGATGCTTTTATCATCGTAATCTTGCTTTAATGTACTTGTGGATATTGGAGAGTCGAGTTTTGAGAAATTTTCACTCTATGCCTTATTTCAAGCTGATTTGGTTATTGACAAGTAGTTTTCTCTTCTATTTTTGTTTTGTTTTGTTTACGGAGCGAGCTATTATTTCTTGCATACAGTGTTTTTTTGCTTTGTTGTCTTTGGACAGATGTATGTTTAAATCCTACAGTTCAGTTGCATGGCATGCAACTTTTGTGTATGCCCTTTTTTTTATTTTGTTAGTTGAATGATTGTGAGAAGCAGATTGGGTGTTATTTGCATTTTTTTTTGCTGGTCTCCTGCTCGGTTCTGTAGTCGTGGAGGCCAGATCACTCACCTGCAGGCCATGGCATTCAAAAGGCGTGAAGTACTAGTGTAATGAAGTTACGTGCTTGAGCTCATTACGTTTTCCTCTTGCATGTAGTTGCAAATAGCATG